>NC_141012.1:7207900-7470742 GCF_052327205.1 Somniosus microcephalus
AGTGTACTCGGTCATCCAAGACGCGACCTCGTACGCGGATGCTATCAAGCTCCTCAAGGACCAGTACACGCGCCCAGTGAACGAAGTGTACGCCAGGCACCTCCTGGGGAGTCGTAAACAACAACCTGGGGAATCGACCGTGGAATACCTTCAGGCACTGTCTGTGCTTGGCCGGGCCTGTGGTTGTAAGGATGTAAAGGCCGCCGTGTACACAGAGGAACTTATCCGGGACGCTTTTGTAGCGGGCCACAGATCCAATTACACACGACAGCGACTGTTGGAGCAGAGTAACCTCGACCTCAACAAGGCCTCTGAACTCGCACTATCGTTGGATGCAGCCTACCAGGGCATGGATGCCTACTCCTCTGCACCGTGGACGCCACGGGGAATGACAGCCTGGGACACGGTAGGACCGCCTCATAGCGCCGTGCCACCCCAGCCACACCCCAACAACGGCCCAACTACCGCAGCAGTGTCCCAAGGCCAGACAGCAGTGCCCCAAGGCCAGAAATGCTACTTCTGTGGCCAGGCAAAACACCCCAGAGCGCGCTGCCCGGCGAAAAACGCAATCTGCTCGGGCTGCGGGAAGAAGGGACACTACGCTAGCGTCTGCAGGGCCAAAGCCACCCCGAACCCCAGCAGCGCCGCGTGTGGGCCATGCGGGCCGCCATTTTGGACCTCCCCGGCCGTGTGCGAATCACCGGTACAGCAGCCATTTTGGACGCCTCCAGCCACATGGGGATCATGGACGCCGCCATCTTGGACGACAGCCGGGACGCAGCAGGCCCCCGACACCGCCTCATCTGATACCCGCAGCGACACACCGACCCCTACGCTGCATCTGTTACACTGGACCAAGCGAGACCGCACCAACTGGCCAGTTCCACAATGGACATTAAGGTAAATGGTCACGATACAATCTGCCTTTTTGACTCTGGGAGCACGGAGAGCTTCATCCACCCCGACACGGTGCGGCGTTGCTCTCTCCCAGTCCTGCCTGCGCAACAGCGGATTTCTATGGCCTCCGAGTCCCAGTCGGCGGACATCGGCGGCTACTGCGTGGTGACACTCGTAGTAGACGGGACCGGGTACGATCATTTTAAACTTCTGGTCCTGCCTGACCTCTGCGCTGCCGTCCTGCTGGGGTTAGATTTTCAGTGCCACCTTAAAAGTGTTACGATGGCGTACGGTGGACCCCTACCCCCACTCACAGTCCGCAGCCAGCAGCTTCCAAATTGCCCGCCGCGCACCAGGTGCAACCTCTCCACACTCAGAGTCACCCCCCCCACCACTGTTTGCTAACCTCACCCCCGACTGTAAGCCCATCGCCACAAAGAGCAGGCGATACAGTGCCGGGGACAGGGTTTTCATTAAAACCGAAGTGGAGCGGCTCCTGAAAGAAGGGATTATTGAGGGCAGCACCAGCCCCTGGCGAGCCCAGGTTGTGGTCGTTAAGACCAGCGAGAAGCAGCGCCTGGTCATCGACTACAGCCAGACAATAAATCGCTACACCCTGCTGGACGCCTACCCACTCCCCCGTATAGCTGATATGGTCAACCAGATCGCGCAGTACCGCGTCTTCTCGACCATTGACCTGAAATCAGCGTACCACCAGCTCCCCATCCGCCCTGAGGACCGCCAGTACACTGCCTTTGAGGCAAACGGCCGCCTCTATCACTTCCTTAGGGTTCCCTTTGGCGTCACCAACGGGGTCTCCATCTTCCAAAGGGAGATGGACCGGATGGTAGATCAAAATGCGTTGCAGGCCACTTTCCCATATCTGGACAATGTGACCATCTGCGGCCGTGACTTGCAGGACCATGACGCAAACCTCGAAAAATTCCTCCGCACCGCCCAACTCCTAAACCTGACATATAACAAGGAGAAGTGCATATTCCGCACAAACCGCCTCGCCATCCTTGGCTGTGTTGTGGAACACTGAGTCATCGGCCCCGACCCCGACCGGATGCGTCCCCTTATGGAACTTCCACTGCCTCAAGGCCCTGAAGAGGTGCCTAGGGTTTTTCTCCTATTACGCCCAGTGGGTCCCCTACTATGCGGACAAGGCCCGTCCGCTGATCAAGTCCACCTCTTTTCCCTTGACGGCAGAGGCCCGCTTAGCCTTCCACCGTATCAAGGAGGACATTGCCAAAGCCACCATGCACGCAGTGGACGAATCCATCCCCTTCCAGGTGGAAAGCGACGCGTCCGACTTTGCCCTGGCCGCTACCCTCAATCAGGCGGGGAGACCCGTGGCCTTCTTTTCACGAACCCTCCAAGGCCCGGAGACCAGACACTCCGCTGTTGAGAAGGAGGCCCAGGCGATTGTGGAGGCTGTGCGTCATTGGAGGCACTACCTGGCCGGAAAACGATTTACCCTGCTCACTGACCAGCGTTCAGTTGCTTTTATGTTTAACAACAAGCAGAGGGGCAAAATCAAAAATGACAAGATCTTGAGGTGGAGAATCGAACTTTCCACCTACAACTACGAGATCTTGTACCGGCCCGGGAAGCTAAATGAACCCCCGGATGCGCTATCGCGTGGCACCTGCGCCAGCGCGCAGATCGATAGACTACGGGTCCTCCACAATGACCTCTGCCACCCGGGGGTCACCAGGTTCTTCCACCTCATCAAGGCCCGCAACCTGCCTTACTCTATTGAGGAGGTCAGGACCATGACCAGGAACTGCCAAGTCTGCGCTGAGTGCAAACCACACTTTTATAGACCAGACAGGGCCCACCTGATAAAAGCCACTCGCCCCTTCGAGCGCCTGAGCGTTGATTTTAAAGGGCCTCTCCCCTCCTCCGACCGCAATGTGTACTTCCTCAATATTATTGATGAGTACTCCCGTTTCCCGTTCGCCATCCCCTGCCCGGACATGACCAGTGCCACGGTCATTAAATGTCTGAACAACCTCTTCACCCTGTTCGGCTTCCCCAGCTATATCCATAGCGACCGGGGCTCATCGTTTATGAGCGACGAACTCCGTCAGTACCTGCTAACTAGGGGTATTGCCACAAGCAGGACCACCAGTTACAACCCCCCGGGGGAACGGACAGGTGGAAAGAGAAAATGCGACAGTTTGGAAGGCCGTCCTGCTAGCCTTAAAGTCTAGGGGCCTTCCAACCTCCCGCTGGCAGGATGTGCTCCCCGATGCGCTCCACTCTATTCGGTCACTGCTCTGCCTGCCACTAACGCCACCCCTCATGAGAAAATGTTTGTCTTCCCAAGGAAGTCCACATCAGGGACATCGCTACCGCCATGGCTGACGTCCCCAGGGCCGGTCCTACTGAGAAGACACGTGAGGACCCATAAAACGGACCCCCTGGTCGAGAGGGTCGACCTCCTCCACGCCAACCCCCAGTATGCTTACATCGCATACCCGGACGGGCGGGAGGACACAGTCTCCATAAGAGACCTTGCACCCTCGGGGACCACAGTAACCCACTACCCAATACCACCCCCCCCCCCCCACGATCCGATATCCAGCCCCAGCAGACGGCAGGCCTGGGCCCCGCGACCCGCTCGACATCTACGAGGACGACACGCCTGTGCCACAGCCTACGCTGGACTCGACGCCGGAAGCTTCACTACCCCTGCCGTCGCCACGCCGATCACAGCGGCAGACAAGACCTCCGGAGAGACTCCAATACACTAACTTTTAATACACTTCACCCCGCCGGACTCAATTTTAAACAAGGGGTGAATGTGGTAAACCACTGTTTGTATTCCTGTTTGTCCTGTTTGTATTCCACTGTGTACATGCCTGGACATGCCTCGGCTGACTCCTCCCACAGGTCCTAGTATAAAGGTGACTGTTCCCCAGCCTTTGTATCCTGGACCGGTCGACCACTCGAGGCAGACCTCCATTCTGTTGTTAATAAAAGCCTTTAGTTACTCTTCTAACTCTCAGTCTTTTATGAGTAATTGATAGCGCATCACCCCCCTCTCCTTCCCCCCTCCCCCCCTCTCTCCTCCCCCTCTCCTCCCCCCTCTCCTCCCCCCTCCCCTCCTCCTCTCCTCTCCCCCCTCCCCTCCTCTCCTCCCCCCCTCCTCCCCCCCTCCCCCCCCTCCCTCCCCCCTCCTCTCCTCCCCCTCCTCTCCTCCCCCCCCCTCCTCCCCCCCTCTCCTCCCCTCTCCTCCCCCCCCTCTCCCCCCCCTCTCCCCCCCCTCTCCCCCCCTCTTCCTCCCCCATCCCCCCCTCTCTCCCCCCTTCCCCCTCCCCCCCTCTCTCCCCCCCTCTCTCCCCCCCCCTCTCTCCCCCCCCCTCTCTCCCCCCCCTCTCTCCCCCCCCCTCTCTCCCCCCCCCTCTCTCCCCCCCCCTCTCTCCCCCCCTCTCACCCCCCCTCTCTCCCCCCCTCTCTCCCCCCCCTCTCTCCCCCCCCTCCCCCCCCCTCCCCCCCTCTCTCTCCCCCCCCTCTCTCTCCCCCCTCTCTCCCCCCCCCTCTCTCCCCCCCTCTCCCCCCCCCTCTCCCCCCCCCCTCTCCCCCCCCCTCTCTCCCCCCCTCTCCCCTTCCCCCCTCTCCCCTTCCCCCCTCCCCCTTCCCCCCCCCTTTCCCCCCCTCTCTCCCCCCCCTTCCCCCCCTCCCCCCCCTTCCCCCCCTCTCCCCCCCCTCTCCCCCCTCTCTCCCCCCCCCTCTCTCCCCCCCCCTCTCTCCCCCCCCCTCTCTCCCCCCCCCTCTCTCCCCCCCCCTCTCTCTCCCCCCCCTCTCTCCCACCCCCCCTCTCTCCCACCCCCCTCTCTCCCCCCCCTCTCCCCCCCTTTCCCCCCTCCTTCCCCCCCCCTCCTTCCCCCCCCCTCCTTCCCCCCCCTCCTTTTCCCCCCCCCTCCTTTTTCCCCCCCCTCCCCACCCCTCCTCCCCTCCTCCCCTCTCCACCACCTCTATCCCGTTCTCCCCTCCCACCTGTCTCCTCTTCCTTTCTCCTACCTCCCCTTTCCTCTACTTTGCCTCCTATCTCTCCCTGCTCCGAGGCAGGATACGTGGGACTAGCTAGATACGGCTGAAGTCTGCCCCTTGCCTCCATTAGGCCCCTTGTTCCTCGGTGCCTAAGGTTTGAAATTTGAGCATATTGGGCGCTGGTCCAGGTCCAGGTCCAGGTCCTGTCAGTGCAGACGGCTGTTCCCATTTTTTAACGGCCATTGAGGCTGTGTACGTCTTTAAGGCTGAAATTGGATTTCAACCCATTGAACAAACCCAGTTACACTTAAAACACAACAGCAGCTCAAAGGAATTGTATAGAAATAAACAAAACTGCCAATCACTGGCACGATGTTCAATTCATTGCTGAACCTACACAATAGTTAATGTACGGAATGAGTTCCAGGATGTGTGTGGGCACGTTGAGCTGAAGGTACTCACGTCCAGGTAAATAATAGGAACATTGGAATCTCTAGACGATAAAAAGACCACGGTCCATCGAGTTCGCCTTCTAGCGGCCCGGCAGTCGCATGATACAATGATAATGGAGTTGTTGACTAATCACAGCGATCAATCTCTATCAATGAGTCTACAACAGACCCAGACACGAGGTGAGGAAAACCCCCAGTGGTGGAGAGCTTTGGGAACCACAGGTCCACAGTCACCCGTTGCTCCCGAGCCCGCCACACTCCCCACACCTCCAGGGAGCCCGTTCCACAGACTGACCACTCGCTCACTGAAATATTGTTTCCACAGATTAGTGTTGAATTTACCTCCCCCCGCCCCCCCCCCC
Organism: Somniosus microcephalus; assembly: GCF_052327205.1. Taxonomy (NCBI): domain Eukaryota; kingdom Metazoa; phylum Chordata; class Chondrichthyes; order Squaliformes; family Somniosidae; genus Somniosus; species Somniosus microcephalus. The sequence continues at coordinate 7,213,614 of NC_141012.1, forward strand.
GCCAGCCCTTCAAGCGCAGGCCGCGTCCTCTATTTCTACTGATCTGAACAAGGTGAAATGTCTCGTCATGGTCGATATCTGGTTATTTTTAGAATCCTAAAAGCAGCGATCGGACCACCTCTTTAGAAAGAAAGACTTACATTTATATACAGTAGCACTTTACAGCCAATGAAGTACTTTTTGAAGTGTAGTCACTGTTGTAATGTAGGAAACGCAGCAGCCAATTTGCGCACAGCAAGCTCCCACAAACACACACCAATGTGATAATGACCAGATAATCTGCTTTTAGTGATGTTGGTTGAGGGATAAATATTGGCCAGAACACCGGGGAGAACTCCCCTGCTCTTCTTGAAATAGTGGCCGTGGGATCTTTTATGTCCCACCTGAGAGCAGGCGGGGCCTTGGTTTAACGTCTCATCCGAAAGACGGCACCTCTGACAGTGCGGGCGCTCCCTCAGTACTGCCCCTCCGACAGTGCGGCGCTCCCTCAGTGCTGCCCCTCCGACAGTGCGGCGCTCCCTCAGCGCTGCCCCTCCGACAGTGCGGCGCTCCCTCAGCGCTGCCCCTCCGACAGTGCGGCGCTCCCTCAGCGCTGCCCCTCCGACAGTGCGGCGCTCCCTCAGCGCTGCCCCTCCGACAGTGCGGCGCTCCCTCAGCGCTGCCCCTCCGACAGTGCGGCGCTCCCTCAGCGCTGCCCCTCCGACAGTGCGGCGCTCCCTCAGCGCTGCCCCTCCGACAGTGCGGCGCTCCCTCAGCGCTGCCCCTCCGACAGTGCGGCGCTCCCTCAGCGCTGCCCCTCCGACAGTGCGGCGCTCCCTCAGCGCTGCCCCTCCGACAGTGCGGCGCTCCCTCAGCGCTGCCCCTCCGACAGTGCGGCGCTCCCTCAGCACTGCACTGGAGTGTCATCTGGAATTATGTGCTCAAGTGTTTGGAGCGGGACTTGAACCCACAAACTTCCAACTGGGAGGAGAGATTTCTACCTACTCCCTTCTTCTTAGGCAGTCCCTCGGAACCGAGGATGACTTGCTTCCACATTAAAACTGAGTTCGCAGGTGACTGATGAGTCCAATGCGGGACCTACAGTCTCTGTCACAGGTTGGGCAGACGGTGGTTGAAGGGGCGGGTGGGTGGGGAGCTTGGGTTGACGTGCTCTCCTTGCGTTGCCTGCGCTTGACTTCCACTTGCTCCCGGCGAAGAGACTCGAGGTGTTCGGCGCCTTCCCGGATGCTTCTCCTCCACTTTGTGCGGTCTTGGGCCAGGGATTCCCAGGTGTCGGTGGGGATGTTACACTTTTTCAAGGAGGCTTTGAGGGTGTCCTTGAAGCTTTTCCTCTGCCCACCTGGGGCTCTCTTGCTGTGCCGGAGCTCCGAGTAGAGCGCTTGTTTTGGGAGTCTCGTATCGGGCATGCGGACAATGTGACCCGTCCATCGGAGCTGATTGAGCGTGGTCAAAGCTTCGATGCTGGGGATGTTGGCCTGAGCAAGAATACTGATGTTGGTGCACCTATCCTGCCAATCGATTTGCAGGATCTTGCGGAGGCAGCGTTGGTGGTACCTCTCCAGTGCTTTGAGGTCGACAGTAGGCACCCGAGGTATGGAAAGTGGTCCATGTACTGAGCCCCGGCTGACACTCAAGAACATGCCCAATTTGCATTATGTTCAATGAGAGGCAGACTGCAAGTTAATTCCTGAATGAAGATCCGCCCCGCTAGAGGTGGAGTGAGTGCTGACACCTCACAGTGCTGTACTAAACCAATAGATGATAAAATCCCAGGTGCAGTTCCTGCTGATCTAGCTGACCTTCGCTAGGGCAGCATCTGGGAGGAGGCTACAGTTATCCTCGGTGCTCCTGGACAAGGGGCGGGGGAAGGATTGGATCTACTTGTTAACACCTGCTGTAAAGTGTGTGTTGGGCGACAACACGACCGAGCTTGACTGGGATGCATGACAGGACCCAGTAACACGCCAACCCTCGCTACCCAGGTGAAGCATCGGCACGTGAGTGAGGTATTCCAGAGAGTCGGGGAACTGTGCCCCAGACACAGGCAGCAGCTTAAAGGGAGTTGGGGACAAGTTTGGAAAAAGACAATTAGATTCGGTTGTGCTAACTTGTAGAAATGCTGCAACTAAAGATCGCTGGTGTATTAATGCTGAACTAGGCTGTGTGCCCAGTGACTGATCCCTTTGTGTCACAAGTGCTATAATGCCGTGTGGAAAACTATTTTTGAAGTTATTTTTAGAACTTTGCCGCTTTTAGAAGAAAACAAACTTCCATACGGCTTTATCACAGTCTCCGGACAGCCCACGGTGCTTAACAACCAATTAACTATATTAGAAAGAAAGAACTTGCATTTCTCGACCTCAGGATGTCCCAAATGAAGTACTGTTGGACGTGTAGTGGCTGTTGGACGTGTAGTGACTGTTGGACGTGTAGTGGCCGTTGGACGTGTAGTGGCTGTTGGACGTGTAGTGGCTGTTGGACGTGTAGTGGCTGTTGGACGTGTAGTGGCCGTTGGACGTGTAGTGGCTGTTGGACGTGTAGTGGCCGTTGGACGTGTAGTGGCCGTTGGACGTGTAGTGGCCGTTGGACGTGTAGTGACCGTTGGACGTGTAGTGACCGTTGGACGTGTAGTGACCGTTGGACGTGTAGTGACCGCTGGACGTGTAGTGACCGTTGGACGTGTAGCCACTGTTGGACGTGTAGTCACTGTTGTAATGTATGAAACACGGCAGCCAGTATGTGCACAGCAAGATCCCGCGAACAGCAATGAGATAGTGATCAGATCATCTGTTTTCGTGATGATGTTTTGAGGGATAAATACTGGCCATGCCATTGGGGATATCTCCCCTGCTCTTCTTCGAATAGTGCCATGGGATCCTTTATGTCTACCTGAGAGAGCAGACGGGGCCTCAGCTTAATGTCTTATCCAAAAGACAGCACCTCCGACAGTGCAGCGCTCCCTCAGTACTGCACTGGGAGTGTCAGCCTGGATTTTATGCTCGTCTCTGGAGTGGGACTCGGAACCCACAACCTTATGACCCAGAGGCGAGGGTGCTACCCACTGAGCAACGGCTGACATATTCACTGTTGCTACAAACGCAGCCACTAGTCTGTGCACAGCAAGATCCCACAAGCAACAAATGAATGGTCAGTTAGTCTGTTTTTGATGGTGTTGGTTAAGGGATGAATGTTGGCCCGGTCATCAGGAGAGCGATGTCCGAACAGTGCCAGGGATCTTTAACGTCCACCTGAACCATTGGAACAGGCAGATGGAGCCTCCGTTTAACATCTCGTATGAAAGACAGCACCTCTGACAATGCAGCACCCCTCAGTACTGCGCTGAAGAGTTGGCCAGATTAGCAACTTAAGTCCTGGAGTGGGGCTTTTTTTTAAAGCGTTCCTGGGATGTGGGCATTGCTGGCAAGGCCAGCATTTATTGCCCATCCCTAATTGCCCTCGAGAAGGTGGTGGTGAGCCGCCTTCTTGAACCGCTGCAGTCCGTGTGGTGAAGGTGCTCCCACAGTGCTGTTAAGGATGGAGTTCCAGGATTTTGACCCAGCCACGATGAAGGAACGGCCGATATATTTCCAAGTCAGGGTGGTGTGTGACTTGGAGGGGAACTTGGAGGTGGTGGTGTTCCCATGCGCCTGCTGCCCTTGTCCTTCTAGGTGGAAGAGGTCGCGGGTTTGGGAGGTGCTGTCGGAGAAGCCTTGGCGAGTTGCTGCAGTGCATCTTGTAGATGGTGCACACTGCAGCCACGGTGCGCCGGTGGTGGAGGGAGTGAATGTTTAAGGTGGTGGATGGGGTGCCAATCAAGCGGGCGGCTTTGTCCTTGGGCCCACAACCTTCTGACTTGGGTGAAGGTGACGCCAACAGAGACAACATAGGCTTGAAGTTACTACCTTGCATTGAAAGAGATCACAAAAAACATTTACAGTGCAGCATATACACTAGATTTTACGGTACTTGCAATGGCATCTGTGGTGAGATAAGTATGCGACAAGCTTGCATTGCAACCAGTTGATGTGCCTGTGTGTTCTGTTACTGGTTGCTGCCAAAATAGAACAGTAGTTGCGAAATGTTTGAACGCAAGAGCTGTAGCCTTTCACGTCACGGATTGTAGCCGAGATTTCGATTCTCGTGCCAGTGATTGTTAGACACAGAGTTGGCACCCTGCTCACTGCTCATCTGACCAGCCCGGAGCAGGGAGCGCTGTCCAATACTGGCTAAAGACCACTCGAGTGGAGGAGTTTGACAGCAACAGCGACATCAAAGGTCGGTCTCTAAATGTGTGATAGTGCGGGACGAAGGCCATGGGCGGATTGGGTGCTGTTTCTTTCTGCAGAGTTGAGGCCGAGACCTTGTGGGAAGTTCGCAAGTGAAAGGGGGTGGGGTGGTCAGTTTGGATTTTCGCCACTGCCTCTGTACTTCTGCTCTGCTTTCATGAACATCTAAAGGTTCAAGTGGTCCTTGAATTGGGGCCCAAACAACAACTTGCATTTATACAGCACCTTTAAACGTAGTAAAACGTCCCAAGGTGCTTCACAGGAGCGATTATCAGACAAAATTTGACACCGAGCCACAAAGAGATATTAGGACAGGTGACCAAAAGCTTGGTCAAAGAGGTAGGTTTTAAGGAGCGTCTTAAAGGGAGGAGAGAGAGGTAGCGAGGTTTAGGGAGGGAGTTCCTGAGCTTAGGGCCTCAGCAACAGAAGGCACGGCCACTGAGGGAACTGGCCAAAAAACAAAATACTGCGGATGCTGGAAATCTGAAATAAAAATGCAAGTGCTGGGAATACTCAGCGGGTCAGGCAGCGACTGTGGAGTGAGGAACAGAGTTAATGTTTCAGGTCGATGACCTTTTATCAGAACTGGAAGATACTCGAGATGAACAGTTTTTAAGCAAGTACAGCGGCAGGGAAAGAACAAAGGGACAAGTCTGTGATAGAGTGGAGGGCAGGGTTGCTTAAATGACAAAAGGGATGATGGTGCAAGGCAAAAGGAGCTGATAATGGGACAATAAAGAAACAAAAGATGGGTCCAGAGGAGGTGTAAATGGTTACAGAATATCCAACAGAACATTGGAGCGTTGACTGAAATCTAAGGATGTTGAGCCCGGGAAGCTGTCAAGTGCCTGGTGGAACGATGAGGTGCTGTTCCTTGAGCTTTATTGGAATAGTGTAGGAGGCCGAGGACAGAGAGAGCAGAGTGGGATAGAGAATTAAATTGGCAGGCAACCAGAAGCTCAGGGTCAAGCTTGCGATCACCCAAGCGGCACGAATTAACCCTTTCATGGCAGTCATCAAAGAATAAATTCGGACAACAAAATCCTGAACAAACATAAGAACATAAGAAATAGGAGCAGGAGTAGGCCATTCGGCCCCTCGAGCCTGCTCCGCCATTCAATGAGATCATGGCTGATCTTCTGCCCCAACTCCATTCACCGGCCCTATCGCCATATCCCTTGGTGCCCTTACTAGTCAGAAATCTATCGACTTCTGTTTTGAATATACCCAATGACTGAGCCTCCACAGCCCTCTGGGGTAGAGAATTCCAAAGATTCACCACTCTGTGAAGAAATTTCTTCTCATCTCAGTCCTGAATGGCCTACCCTTTATCTTGAGGCTGTGGCCCCTGGTTCTAGACTCCCCAGCCAAGGGAAACATTCTCCCAGCATCCACCCTATCAAGCCCTGTAATAATTTTGTATGCATCAATGAGATCCCCTCTCATTCTTCTGAATGCAAGAGAATACAGGCCTAGTTTACTCAATCTCTTCTCATACGACAGTCCCGCCATCTCAGGAATCAATGTCGTGAACCTTCGTTGCACTCCCTCTATGGCAAGTATATCCTTCCTTAGGTAAGGAGACCAAAATTGTACACAGTACTCCAGGTGTGGTCTCACCAAGGCCCTATATAATTGCAGTAAGACTTCTTTACACCTGTACTCAAATCCTCTTGTAATGAAGGCCAGCATACCATTTGCCTTCCTAATGGCTTGCTGCACCTGCACATTCACTTTCAGTGACTCATGTACAAGGACACCCAGGTCCCTTTGAGCATCTGCATTCCCCAATCTTTCACCATTTAGGAAATACTCTGCCTTTCTGTTTTTTCTACCAAAGTGGATAACTTCACATTTATCCACATTATATTCCATCTGCCATGTTCTTGCCCACTCACTGAGCCTGTCAAGATCCCCTTGAAGCCTCTTCACATCCTCTTCACAACTGACACTGCCACCTAGCTTTGTATCATCAGCAAATTTGGAAATGTTACATTTAGTCCCCTCATCCAAATCATTGATATAGATTGTGAATAGCTGGGGCCCAAGCACTGATCCTTGCGGTACCCCACTAGTCACAGCCTGCCATCCTGAAAAATACCCGTTTATCCCTACTTTTTGTTTTCTGTCTGTTAACCAATTCTCAATCCATGCTAGTATATTACCCCCAATTCCATGTGCCCTAATTCTGTTCACCAACCTCTTGTGTGGGAACTTATCGAAGGCCTTCTGAAAATCCAGATACACATCTACCGGTTCCCCTTTGTCTACTCCACTAGTTACATCCTCAAAGAACACCAACAGGTTTGTCAAACAGGATTTCCCTTTCATAAATCCATGTTGACTCTGCCCAATCTTATTAGTTTCTAAGTGCCCAGTTATTGCATCCTTTATAATAGATTCCAGCATTTTCCCAACTACTGATGTGAGGCTAACAGGCCTATAGTTCCCTGTTTTCTCTCTCCCTCCTTTCTTAAATAGCGGGGTTACATTTGCTATCCTCCAATCTGCAGGAACCGTTCCAGAACAATTGTTTATTAACCTTTGAATCATGGTCAACAGCACTTAAACATTGAGTAAATAAATAATATTCACCTTGCGCACGGATTGCAGTCTCTGAGATAGTTTACTGTAGTTCTTTGCCAACAAAGGCTCTCACGCAAGTCTAGTCAAGGCAGGGCATGCTTATGTCTCCCTTAACAAGCCATTTACTAGCTTATTCCAGATCAGAACTCGCTGCGTTTATTAAAAAAAAAAAAAAAAATGTTTCCTCATCTCCCCCTCTGGTTCTTTTGCCAATCACCTTAAATCTCTGTCCTCTGGTTACCCACCTTCCTGCCACTGGAAACAGTACCTTATTTACTCTATTAAAACCGTTCATGATTTTGAACACCTCGATCAAATCTCCTCTCCACCTTCTCTGCTCTAAGGAGAACAACCCCAGCTTCTCCAGTCTCCCCACATGACTGAATTAGTAGTGGAAACTCTGGTAAATGTGTCAATCATGCATGCATACATACATGACAATCACAGACTAAAGACTAAATAATGCCAATACATTCCGATAAATAAGTAACGTAACCAATATAATTCTATAAACAAGGACTGGTGCAGTTAATATACTCCACTCCGGAGTTTGTGTATCTGAATGGAGACCGAATCCAGATATACTGTCGGCTATTAAATGAAAAGGCCAGTTCTCCAGGGTGAACTCTCATATTCCGAAACACATTAAAGAAAGACTTGCATTTCTATAGCACCATTGATGACTACCGGACGTCCCAAAGCGCTTTACAGCCAATGAAGTACATTGGAAGTGTAGTCACTGTTGTAACATAAGAAACGCGGCAGCCAATTTGCGCACAGCAAGCTCCCACAAACAGCAATGTGATAATAATCAGATAATCTGTTTTAGTGATGTTGATTGAAGGATAAATATGGGCCCCAGGACACCGGGGAGAACTCCCCTGCTCTTCTTTGAAATAGTGCCGTGGGATCTTTTACATCCACCTGAGAGAGCAGACGGAGCCTCGGTTTAACGTCTCATCCAAAAGACGGCACCTCCGACAGTGCAGCACTCCCTCAGTACTGACCCTCCGACAGTGCGGCGCTCCCTCAGTACTGCCCCTCCGACAGTGCGGCGCTCCCTCAGTACTGCCCCTCCGACAGTGCAGCACTCCCTCAGTACTGCCCCTCCGACAGTACGGCGCTCCCTCAGTACTGCCCCTCCGACAGTGCAGCACTCCCTCAGTACTGCCCCTCCGACAGTGCAGCGCTCCCTCAGTACTGCCCCTCCGACAGTGTGGCGCTCCCTCAGTACTGCCCCTCTGACAAGTGCGGCGCTCCCTCAGTACTGCCCCTCTGACAAGTGCGGCGCTCCCTCAGTACTGCCCCTCCGACAGTGCAGCGCTCCCTCAGTACTGCCCTTCCGACAGTGCAGCGCTCCCTCAGTACTGCCCCTCCGACAGTGCAGCACTCCCTCAGTACTGCCCCTCCGACAGTGCGGCGCTCCCTCAGTACTGCCCCTCCGACAGTACGGCGCTCCCTCAGTACTGCCCCTCCGACAGTGCGGCGCTCCCTCGGTACTGCCCCTCTGACACTGTGGCGCTCCCTCAGCACTGCACTGGGAGTGTCAACCTAGATTTTTGTGCTCACGTCCCTGGAGTGGGACTTGAACTCGCAACTTTCTGACTCCGAGGTGAGAGCCTTGCCCACTGAGTCATGGCTACATCCATGGTAGTGAAACACTGTGCTCCCGTCTGACTAGTTAAGTTTTGATTCACGTTGGCTGGTGTGACAAGGGGACATGGCGATTCAATTGTCTCTAGTCGACTGTAATTCTCCACTTGGAGTTCTGCTCTTAAACCATGGCCTTAGTTTTTTTAATTCTTTGATGGGATGTGGGCATCACTGGCTGGCTAGGCCTGCATTTAGTGCCCATTCCTAATTGCCCTTGAGAAGATGGTGGTGAGCCGCCTTCTTGAACCGCTGCAGTCCATATGGTGTAGGTACACCCACAATGCTGTTAGGAAGGGAGTTCCAGGATTTTGGCCCAGCGACAGTGAAGGAACGGCGATACAGGTCCAAGTCAGGATGGTGTGTGGCTTGGAGGGGAACTTGTAGGTGGTGATGTTCCCATGCGTCTGCTGCCCTTGTCCTTCTAAGTGGTAGAGGTTGCGGGTTTGGAAGGTGCTGTTGAAGGAGCTTTGGCAAGTTGCTGCAGTGCATCTTGTAGATGGTACACACTGCAGCCACGGTGCGCCGGTGGTGGAGGGAGTGAATGTTGAAGGTGGTGGATGGGGTGCCAATCAAGCGGGCTGCTTTATCCTGAATGGTGTCGAGATTCTTGAGTGTTGTTGGAGCTGCACTCATCCAGGCAAGTGGAGAGTATTCCATCACACTCCTGACTTGTGCCTTGTAGATGGTGGAAAGGCTTTGGGGAGTCAGGAGGTGAGACACTCGCTGCAGAATTCCCAGCCTCTGGCCTGCTCTTGTTGCCACAGTATTTATATGGCTGGTCCAGTTCAGTTTCTGATCAATGGTAACCCCCAGGATGTTGATAGTGGGGGATTCAGCGATGGTAATGCCATTGAATGTCAAGGGGAGATGGTTAGTGTAATGTATATACCTTTAAGGGGGGAACTATGTTTTACAGCTCATGTATACTGCAGTACCGGCAGTGACCACACCTGTATATAGCACTGAGTAGTAATCTGTACAGATCAGTTGCAGTGTGAGCCACGTTGAGTAAACACCTGTTGTACCGTTCTCCACAGTCTGTGTCTTATTATACACGGACGCATCATTGGCGACACGGACGCATCATTGGCGACGAGGCAGGTTCGAACCTACCTGCAACTCTGCATCACCTCCTGGGGATTCGTTCCTGGAGATCAGTGGATTGGAGGTCAAGGCCAGAGACTCGGGCGTCGACCACGGGCAACCGCCCAGTCATCCAGCAGAGACTCGAGAATTTCGGGGGAGGCTGTCGAGAGCCAGGCTTGGCTTTCCAGTCGAGGTGGTCCAGCGAAACGGGCTGGCAACAGGTAGTGCGCAGAACCTTCCCGGACAGCGGCGGGCTAGAGCCCGACCGAGCGGCACAGCAAAGGGCCGAGCAGCGTCGACGGGGGAGAGAGAGGGAGGGCAGAGCGCACAGGGCGCAGCCGGTGTTCAGGGGCCGAGCAGCGTCGGAGAGAGGGAGAGAGAGACGCGCAGAAACCCGCGAGGCGCCGCCATTGCCACGAGGACCGGCGTTGGCAGCAGCGCAGGAGAAGCGCGCGAAACCTACAGGGCGCTGCCATTGCCACGAGAACCGCCGGGAGCGGCGTTGGCAGCAGCGGGGGGGGAAGGAAAGCAAGGGAGATGCCATTTTAAGCCATTGGGAGACGCCATTTTAAACCACACCCAAAATGCCGAAGAGTGGCAGTATCACCGCATTTGACAATGAAGTCGAAGATTGGACTACATATGTCGAACGAATAGAGGTGTACTGCAAGGCAAATGAGGTGTCAGATGACAAGAAAGCGTCGGTATTGTTAAATTTAATGGGTGCAAAGACGTATGGTTTATTACGAAATCTAGTAACCCCAACGAAGCCAATGGAAAAGAGTTTTGAAGACATAGTAACGATACTAAATGAACATTTAAACCCCACACCGCTGCTGATAACAGAAAGATTCAAGTTTCACAAACGGAACCAGCATAAGGATGAAAGCAATGCTGATTATTTAACAGAACTGCGCAAACTATCGAAACACTGCCAGTTTGGAGCGGGACTGGCAGATACCTTGAGGGACAAGTTTGTGTGTGGGCTTCAAAGTGAAGGAACCCAGAAATGGCTTTTATCTGAAAAGGACCTTACGCTGGAAAAGGCTTTCCGCATTGCGGTATCATATGAAGCAGCAGCACGGGGCGCTGCAGAGATACAACAGAGACCGCAAGAATATGGCACAAACGAAATGTCATATGGAACAGAGAAGTGCTATCGCTGCGGCAGAACAACACACGACCAGAATGATTGCTGGTTCAAAGACAAAGTGTGCAGACAGTGTGGAAAAGTAGGACACATAGCACGAGTCTGCAGGTCGGGAAAGAAAACCAGCAATAAGAAACCTACCAAAGGAAAGTACAAGAAGGTACATAAGATGACGGAGAATAGTTCAGACGAACAAAAGAGTGATAACGACTCCGAAAGCAGGGAACTGAGTTGTCTGAAACTACATAACGTGATCACAACGGAGGATCACCGAACCATTTGGGTCACTCTCAAGTTAGCAGGAGTCCAGGTAAAGATGGAACAGGATCAGCCCTAACAGTCATAAACCGACGGGACTACAAAAATTATTTTGAGAGACACAAAAATTATTTTGAAGACGTACACGGGGCAAAAAGTCTACCCCAAAGGAAAAATAAGGGTGACCGTTATATATAACGGTAAGGAAACACCAAAACTAGACCTGTATGTATTGCAAGATGGAGGACCACCATTACTGGGACGTGAATGAATCCGGAAAATACAACTGGATTGGCATTCCATACAGGCACTGACTGTGGCTGACAAAAAGGATAACGACGTCACACCTGGGCGACTGTCAAAGATCCTAACTGACGCGAAAGAAATGTTCCAGCAAGGACTCAGAACACTAAAAGGCATGACAGCGACGGTTAAAATTGAAGAAAACGCAAGCCCAAAATTTTTTAAGGCCAGACCGGTACCTTATGCGATCTGCCCAGCCATCGAAGCAGAGCTGGAGAGTCTGGAACGTTCAGGTGTACTGTCCAAGGTAGACTGGAGCGAGTGGGCTACACCCATCGCCCCTGTGATGAAAAAGTCGTTGAGCAGCACGCCTGGGGAACCAAGGAAGGTTCGCATCTGTGGGGACTTTAAGGTAACAGTGAACCCGGTCCTTCACACCGTACAATATCCACTTCCACGGGTTGAAGATATTTTCGCCTCGCTATCTGGAGGGAAACGCTTCACTAAGATTGATCTGGCCCAGGCGTATCTGCAAATGGAGGTAGAAGAAGCATCAAAAAAATACCTCGCAATCAACGCCCATAAAGGTCTCTACCAATACAACCGGCTGGTATTCGGGGTAGCATCAGCTCCGGCTATTTGGCAGAGGGCAATGGAACAAGTCCTGCAAGGGATCCCAGGGACCCAGTGTTATTTGGACGACATCCTGGTCACGGGCGAAAATGACAGTGATCACTTTGCCAACCTGGAGCAGGTGCTCACTAGATTGCAGGAATATGGGCTCCAAGCTAACCGCCCCAAATGCGAGTTTTTTAGAAAACAGATCTCATATTGTGGCCATGTTATCGATAAAGAGGGGTTACATAAGTCCCCAGAGAAGATTGAGGCAGTAGTCAAGGCTCCAGCACCGGAAAATGTGTCACAACTGAGGTCGTTCCTCGGGCTGGTAAACTACTACCATAAGTTCTTGCCAAATTTGTCTACAATACTACACCCACTGAACACCCTACTGCAAACTAGGGTGCCATGGAAGTGGAGTGACGAATGTAGACGAGCTTTCCAGAAGAGCAAAACACTAATCACATCGAAAGAGGTATTGGCCCATTACAACCCGGCATTACCAATTCGGTTGGCATGTGATGCGTCACCCTACGGCATTGGAGCGGTGCTGTCGCACAAATTCTCGGACGGCTCAGAGAGGCCAATAGCCTTTGCGTCACGATCACTAACCTCAGCCGAGCGTTACTACGCCCAGATTGACAGGGAGGCCCTCAGCTTAGTGTGGGGAGTGAAAAAGTTCAATCACTATCTGCACGGGCAGAAATTCACCTTGCTGACTGACCACCAGCCTCTTGTCTCCATTTTTAATCCGAAGAAGGGCGTTCCGATGATGACTGCGCAACGACTACAAAGATGGTCACTTTTTCTAGGGGCGCACCACTATGAGATTGAATATAAGGGCACGAAACAGCATGGAAATGCTGATGGGCTATCACGCCTGCCACTGCCTACTGCGGAGGAAGCACCAGCAGTGGATCCTGTCGAAATATTCCATTCGACTATAGTTGAATACCTACCGGTAACTAATGCTTGTATCGAAAAGGAAACCCGAAATGACCCGACACTGTCTCGGGTATATGATTTGACGGTGAAGGGATGGCCAGCACATGGCGACTCACTGTTGCCAGCATTCTCGACAAGGAGAGAACAGCTGTCAGTGTGCTGGGGGACGTTGATGTGTGGATCCCGAGTGGTAATTCCACCCAAGTTAAGGGATAGAGTGCTCAATGAGCTTCATGAGGGTAATCTGGGAGGGGTAAAAATGAAAAGCCTAGCTAGGGCTTATGTGTGGTGGCCGGGAATCGATAAACAAATCGAGGACCTGACTAAGAGCTGCTCAGGATGCCAGAAAGTCCAAAATGCACCACCACATGCCCCTCTACACCCATGGGAGTGGCCCTCATCTCCATGGCAACGGGTGCATATTGATTTTGCTGGTCCATTCATGGACTCAATGTTTTTAATAGCCGTGGATGCGCACTCGAAATGGCCTGAGGTCATCAAAATGTCCTCCACCACCACGGAGAAAACTATTGCAGTCCTACGGACCATTTTTGCCAGGAATGGCTTGCCAGAACAGATTTGCTCCGACAACGGACCACAGTTTGTGTCCGAAGAGTTCCGGAGGTTCTTGAAAAAGAATGGGGTAAGGCATTACACATCCGCCCCGTATCATCCAGCCACAAATGGATTGGCTAAGAGGTTCGTACAAACCTTTAAGAAGGCAATAAAGGCTATGTACAATGACAACATTCCGCTGCAGCACAAGGTGGACAATTTCCTGTTCGCCTACCGGAATGCGACACATGCAGTCACCAACCAGGCCCCAGCCATGATGTTCTTTAACTGAAGGTTAAGATCTCGCCTGGATTTGCTCAGACCAAACGTACGAAGAGATGTTGAGAGTAAGCAATTCCAGCACATCCATGAGAAGCCAACAAGGAGCTTCAATGTAGGGCAACCAGTCTTGGCCCGCGACTACCGAACAGAAAAATGGCAGCCAGGAACGATATGCACACGGCAGGGCCCACTAATGTACACAGTGGATGTTGGGGAGAGCATCGTGAGACGCCATGCTGACCAGATCCTAGAGTCACAGGAACAAGTCAACCCCATGCCTTGCCCATATGTACCTGGTGATGAACCCGATGTACAGGTCGCATCTACCCCAGAAACAGTAGCATCGGAAGCTGATGAACCAACCGACGACAGGGGGCCAGAATCGCCTCCGCACCAAGAGCAAGACACTCGGGAAAGGCGCTATCCAGAAAGGATCAGGAAGCCTCCCCAAAGACTGAATATATAAATAGACTATTTTCAGCTGATGTTGCATGTTAAAAGTGTTAATTGTAATTAGTTTGGTATTTAATTGTTAAATGAGTGTTATGGTACTGTTAATCTAAAAGGGGAGGAATTGTAATGTATATACCTTTAAGGGGGGAACTATGTTTTACAGCTCATGTATACTGCAGTACCGGCAGTGACCACACCTGTATATAGCACTGAGTAGTAATCTGTACAGTTCAGTTGCAGTGTGAGCCACGTTGAGTAAACACCTGTTGTACTGTCCTCCGCAGTCTGTGTCTTATTATACACGGACGCAACAGTTAGAGTCTCGCTTGTTGGAGATAGTCATTGCCTGGCACTTGTGTGGTCCGAATGTTACTTGCCACTTGTGTGAATTCCTACTCCTAGTAGGTGTGACCCACCTTCTAGCTCAGCCCAATACATTCAGTGTCAAAAGGGTGATCTTCTTGGCCTTGTGATTGGGAGCCTGAGTGCCTCACTATATCCCTCTCTTTGTTTGCCCTGCTATCTGTCCGGTTGTGCATGATCCCCCTCTGCCACCTGCTGTCTAAAGGAACCTGTGGGGTGGACAGCGCCAGAGACCCGGGTTCGAATCCGGCCTCGGGCGACTGTCTGTGTGGAGTTTGCACATTCTCCCCGTGTTTGCGTGGGTTTTCTCCGGGTGCTCCGGTTTCCTCCCACAGTCCAAAGATGTGCGGGTTAGGTTGATTGGCTATGATAAATTGACCCTTAGTGTTAGGGGGATTCAATACGTGGGGTTACAGGGATAGGGTGGGATATGTGTTGGTGTAGGAGTTACGGGGATCAGGTGGGATATGTGTCGGTGCAGGCTCGATGGGCCGAAATGGCCTCTATCTGCACTGTGGGGTTTCTGTGATTCTGTGATTCTGTGAAATGGAATATATCTCTTCCGGTGAGCTTTGTTTCTCTGATTTAAAGCAATTGTTATGGTGAGTACTGGTCGCCCAAAAGCCTTGGGCTTTCCATGATGATATAATTGGAGGCTACTTCCTCAATATCGAGACTGATCTTGCCCTGTATCTCAGTTAGCAGGTTATTGCAAAACACTTGGGCAATGTTTACATCATCCGTCGGTTGGCATATTCTGTAGACTTGTGCACGCATGTATCGAGATTAAATCAATTTTGCTGTAATCCTGTTTGAAAAAGAGCAGGAAGTTCTCCTGGTGTCCTGGGTAATGTATGGGTAGGTCACATTGTCCGCATGCCCGATATGAGACTCCCAAAACAAGTGCTCTACTCGGAACTCCGACACGGCAAGAGAGCCCCAGGTGGGCAGAGGAAACGCTTCAAGGACACCCTCAAAGCCTCCTTGGAAAAAGTGTAACATCCCCACCGACACCTGGGAATCCCTGGCCCAAGACCACACAAAGTGGAGGAGAAGCATCCGGGAAGGCGGCGAACACCTCGAGTCTTTTCGCCGGGAGCAAGCGGAAGCCAAGCGCAAGGAGCGCACGTCAACCCGAGCACCCCACCCACCCGCCCCTTCAACCACCGTCTGCCCCACCTGTGACAGAGACTAGGTCCCGCATTGGACTCATCAGTCACCTGAGAACTCATTTTTAGTGTGGAAGCAAGTCATCCTCGGTTCAGGGGGACTGCCTAAGAAGAAGAAGGGCCCTCAAACAACATCACGTCCAAAAACATCTATCTCGCTGCTGTTTGTGAGAACTTACTGTGCATAAAGTGGATGATATGTTTGCCAACAAAGCATTGCAAAGTTTCTTGGCTGTGAAGCAGTTTGGGATGTCTTGAGAATGTGAAAGGCCTGAGATACTGACATATCTTTATTTATTAAGTTGCATATATTCCAAGCTGTTGATTCCAACAGATCTTGGGTGTTGTGATTTAGTGCCCGTTCACTAATGAACCAGCACTGTCCTTAGAAACCTACCAAACAATTCAAAGAGGACATCCCAGCAGGTCAACAATAGGCTGCACTGTGGAACCAAGGCAGTGCCAAGTGTTCCACAACAATCCTCTTGCTTTAGACAGACTGAGCAGAAACACCCATTCTAAACCCTGCGATGGGTCGCAGTCTAAGAGTGTCAGGAGTAACAAAGTACAAAGGTCGCGCATCATCTCAACTTTGGAACTTGTATTTAAAGTGGGCGGTTGTTGCGTGAAGAGTCGTGGATTTTATCTGATCCACGTTGCTTCCTTCTTTATATCTTCCGCTGATAAGTAGATTAAAAATTTGCCAGCTCAGAGCGTTTGTGTAAACCTCCACGTCTCCCTCCCCCGAGGAGTCCCGATGTTTGTGGTCTTGGGTGGGGGAGCGGGGAGAGGGCATGAGGATTGCTCAGGCGATATTGGGGTGTGCCTGGCCGGCCTCCCATCTTTCACCCTCCAGAACTTAACCTTATCCAAAACTCTGCCGCCCCGTGTCCTAACTCACACCGAGTCCCGTTCACCCATCACCCCCTGTGCTCACTGACCTACACTGGCTCCCGGCTAAGCAACGCCTCGATTTTAACATTCTCATCCTTGTTTTCAAATACCTCCATGGCCTCGCCCCTCCCTATCGCTGTAATCAAATTCAGTCCCCCGCACCCCCCCCCCCCCCCCAGATCTCTGTGTTCCTCCAATTCTGGCCTCTTGTGCATCCCCGATTTTAATCGCTCCACCATTGGTGGCCGTGCCTTCAATTGCCAAAGCCCTAAGCTCTGGAATTCCCTCCCTAATCCTCTCCGCCTCTCTACCTCTCTTTCCTCCTTTAAGACGCTCTCTAAAACCTACCTCTTTGACCAAGCTATTGGTCACCTGTCCTAATATCTCCTAAAATGTGGCTCGGTGTCAAATCTTATTTGATAATCGCTCCTGTGAAGTGCCATGGGATGTTTTACTATGTTGTAGGTGCTGTATAAATGCAAGTTGTTGTTGTGATTTTGGGGTGTGCCCTTGATGGTAGAATACTTCCCTGGTGCTGAGCTGAGCTGTAATCCAGTCACTCAGCACCACCCAAGACTAAAAAAAATGGATCAAGCTGCACTGCCTCGCGAACTGTTGGGGCTTGCAATGTGCAAAAATAACTATTAACATAGAAGAACAAAGTAGGAAGCTCCATACTTCCTGAATGGACTTCCTACATGCCTGTGCATCTCTATTTTGTGCTGATCCTGATGACTATGCAAATAGACCCGAGCAATATTGTTTCTCGATTAAAGTTTGATGGACTCAGGGTGCCCTTTGAATGTCCCCATGGTGAGTAGTGATGTGACAGTACTCTATGTCACAAGGCCACTTTCCCGACCCCTCTGTGCCCCATGTGAGGTCGAGCGTTGTATTGTTGTGGTTTCAAGATCCTCTTTCTTTCTTGGTAAGCTCAAACAAAGCAAGTTGTTGAATATTTAACTGGGATCGTGTGATGCACCATCACAGCAGAGCATTGTTTCTGGAAGGGGTGTTGGGTTTTCTGGTTCTCTTATTTTCTCCAGCGGGTGCTGCCTGATGCCGGAATGTGGTCCCAATCATCCTCCAGTCCTTGCCAAGTGGCCGTTGCTCTTGTGTGAGCCTTGATTGGTGAGTGTTCGAAGCCAATCAACTATGGAGATCATCATGGCCAATCCAGTCTTGCCTGCACTTTCCACCGGGGTCACTGGATCGTGCATTTCTATAGCGCCTTTCATGACCTCAGGATGTCCCAAAGCGCTTTATAGCCGGGAGATGGAATTGCAGCTAATTCTATTAAGAATTGTTGATGACCTGTTGTGACACTATCACCGGATCTGTCTTGTATTTATTTATTTACTTGCAGGGCCGTTTTGTCTTGTACGCAGAGTGTTGTATGTTCTTGTGTCTCTTTTCAGGTGTTTGGGGGTTCTGTGCGCGGGCCCCTCGCTGTGCCAGAATGCAGTGCCTGAAGCATCTACCCACCGGCGTAAAATGGACCTTAATAAAGCACCGGACATCGAGCACCGCCGTATGTCCTTTCACCGGTAGGTGCTGAATTACCGACAGAATTGTGCACCGTCCAACCGCCAACCCCAAGAGTGCTCCTTCACTGCACTACAGCAAACTGGAGTCTTTAAATGTGATAGAACAAGACGTGGACAGTCTATGCTGCTATTGCGCTGCACATGTTGTGTAACACTAAATGTTAAACCAAACAATGTGTTTCAGGGAACTGGGTAATGTCTGCCTCCATCTTCACTTCTCCATCGCTGCTGTTGAAACCCTTAACCCCACCTCCATCATCTCCAAGTTCAACTTCTCCAACACTGGTTACCCGAGCTCCATCCAACATCAACTCCAACTTGTTCACAGCTCCGCAATCCACATCCTATCCACGCCCTCCCCCACCACGCATTAACTTGAAAACCCGCCTCCTTATTTACCCACTCATCCATGACCTCGCTCCTCCCTCACTTTGCAATCAATTCAATTCAAATCGCTTTATTGGCATGACAAGGTACATCTTATGTTGCCAAAGCATCGAAAAACATTCATGGTTGTACACAAAAATACAGATCTATCCATACATATCTCCTCCAGCCCTATGTCCCACACTCCTCCGCTCTCTGACTCAGACCTACTGTGCTTCCAGTTACCACATCCTCATGGCACTCCAGCATTCTATCTCTAACCCCCTCCAACTATGTGTCTCCACCTTCAAAAACTTCCGGAAAACCCAGCTCTATGACCATGCGTTCGGTCACGTCCCCGAACTCCTCTAGTCTTAATTAGTACCCGTTCCCCCCCGTTGCCTTGAGGACGTGTTGCTCTGTTAAAGGTTCTGTACATGTACAAGTCATTGGGTGGCACTGTCCCTTCACCTGTGCGACACTGAGGCAAATATAGCCCAGAAAAGGTAAATAAAAGTCACTGCTTTCTGTCAGATGTAAAGCTCCTAAGTTTTTGGAAAGTCTCATCCAGTTATTAACTGACAGCAAAGAAACTGCTCAGAATTCATCCCAGTTACCACTGTTGGTGCTCCCAATGAAAGATTTCATAAGAATAAGGAAAGAATTTCCATACCATTCCATGGGCTTCGATAGGGTAGACGTAGAAAAAATGTTTCTGCTTGTGGGGGAACCCAGAACTAGGGGCCGTAAATATAAGATAGCCACTAATAAATCAAATAGGGAATTCAGAAGAAACTTCTTTACCCAGAGAGTGGTGAGAATGTGGAACTTGCTACCACAGGGAGTGGTTGAGGTGAATAGTATCGATGCATTTAAGGGGAAGTGAGATAAACACACCAGGGAGAAAGGAATAGAAGGCTATGTTGCTAGGGTGAGATGTGGAGGGGTGGGAGGGGGCTCGTGTGGAGCATAAACACCGGCACGGACCAGTTGAGCCGAATGGCCTGTTTCTGTGCTGTAAATACTGTGCACTAGCCCAGTAGGGAGTGCGTTAGGGCAGAATTGGGGCGACCTTTAATCTGCATTTAACAGTTGAGCTTATATTCGCTGGAGTTTAGAAGAATGAGAGGGGATCTCATTAAAACTTATAAAATTCTAACAGGACTAGACAGACTAGATGCAGGAAGGATGTTCCCAATGGCGGGGGAGTCCAGAACCAGGGGTCACAGTCTAAAGATAAGGGGTAAGTCATTTAGGACAGAGATGAGGAGGAATTTCTTCACCCAGAGAGTGGTGAACCTGTGGATTTCTCTACCACAGAAGGCAGTTGAGGCCAATTCATTAAATATATTCAAGAAGGAGTTAGATATATTTCTTAAGGCTAAAGGGATCAAGGGATATGGGGAGAAAGCAGGGACAGGGTACTGAATTTGGATGATCAGCCATGATCTCATTAAATGGCGGAGCAGGCTCGAGGGGCCGAATGGCCTACTCCTGCTCCTATCTTCTATGTTTCTATGTTTGTTGCTGCTGGAACATCTACAGATGAAGTTGAGAGAATCCAAGGAGTTGTGGGCTTGATGTTGAACCTATCCAACCCATGCAGAGCAGCAAACAAAATGTAAAACCATTGAATGCTGAACTACAATAACCAACACAGTAGAATGTAGTCACAAGAAGTCATAACAAAATAGTAGCACGCTTTGGACAGACCAGTACTGCGCCCAGTTCTGGTCACCAGGACACAAGGGACACATTCAGCACTGGAGAGAAGAGCCACAAGACTGATCCCTGGTGTAAGAGGTCTGAGAAAAGGCTACGGTACGTTGGGCATTTCATTCTTCAAACGAGGTGGGGGTTGGTTTCATTTATCACACGCATCGGCCGATGGCACTAGCGAGAGACCCCAGTCATGTTTAAGGTCATAAATATAAGATAGCCACCAATAAATCCAATAGGGAGTTCAGGAGAAACATCTCTACCCAGAGAGTGGTGAGAATGTGGAACTTGCTACCACAGGGAGTGGTTGAGGCGAATAGTAGAGATACATTTAAGAGGAAGCTGGATGAACACATGAGGGAGAAAGGAATATGTTGATCGGGTGAGATGACGAGGGGCGGGAGGAGGAGACCCATGTGCAGCATAAAGACCGGCACAGACCAGTGGGACCAAGTGGCCTGTTTCTGGGCCGTAGACTCGATGTAATTCTATACAAGACCGGGCCTCATTTGAATGTGATCGAGGAACAATCAGTGCTGGCAGGCAGCTGGCCAATCGGAGGGTGCAGGGAATCCAGTGGCGCCTCCGCAGAGCCGGAAGTATTCACTTCAAAGGTGGTGGTTGGGGTGAGGAAGCACAGAAGGACTGGTAGGGAGCTAGAGGATTATTGTGGGGGCAGAAGGAGCATTCAACGCGATCTCCTGGTCCCTCAGAAATCATTTTGAAAACTTACCTGCAATGTTGTCATAGCAGCCTTTACTTTAAGTTCACCTTCCGATTTTTTTGAAACTCCTCTGTTTCTGATACCCAGGTGAAGTAAGGTAACCTTTTACTTCATTTGGTTTTTCTTCCAGGTGCAGGTGCGACCAGCTCGGTCGGGTTTCACCGTCGCCACATCCCGAGCTCGATGTGGATCGTTGTCGCGATGATCAGGAACATGTGAGTACTGACGTGGAGCACAGTCTGTTACGACGACGGGTTTAATGTCAGGTGCTTGGGGGTCGCACACATTCATCATATTGCACAATGCTGAACCCCCAGATGTTAAACTTGATGCCTCTCCCGCAGCAGAGTGCGGTCAGTAACTCGCTACGAGGGAACTAGATTGATTGCTGGGACGAGAGGATTGTCCTATGAGGAGAGATTGAGTTTGGAAGAATGAGCGGGGATCTCATTGAAACATATAAGATTCTGAGAGGGATTGACAGGGTAGATGCTGAGAGGTTGTTTCCCCTGGATGGAGAGTCTAGAACCAGGGGTCACAGTCTCAGGATAAGGGGTCGGCCATTTAGGACTGAGATGAGAAATTTCTTCACTCAGAGGGCGGTGAATCTTTGGAATTCTCTACCCCAGAGGGCTGTGGAGGCTCAGTCGTTGAGTATATTCAAGATAGAGATCGATAGAGTTTTGGACTCTAGGGGAATCAAGGAATATGGGGATAGGGCGGGAAAGTGGAGTTGAGGTTGAAGATCCTTAGATGAGCTTAATGATTGGCAGAGCAGGCTCGACAGGCCGAAATGGCCTACTCCTGCTCCTAATTCTTATGTTTCTTAATTACATAGAATTTACAGCCCAGAAACAGGCCATTCGACCCAACTGGTCCCTACCAGTGTTTATGGTCCACACGAGCCTCCTCCCACCCCTCTTAAGATTCCCTCTGCCTGCTCAGTATAATAAAATCTAAAGCCTATTTATAAAGAACTCCGTTACAATTTCACTGCAGCTGCGGCGCATGCTAGGCAAAAGCACCCAGCCCAGCCCAGCACTGTCTGGCATTCTCTGGGGGACCATTGTGTTGAGCTATTGTGCATGATCTAAAACATCTCCAGAAGAATCCTGCTATGAATCTTATGATCCATGAAGAAAGACTCATGAAATAACACTGGACGGCCAGCTGGTGGCACCGTCCAAGGAGTATAAATACTCGGGCGTGAGCCCAGCTTGCCCAGGGAGGGACATTTTGTAAGACAAGGAACTAGTGAAGTACAACTAGACCTCCATGTTTTGAAACAAGTTGATTAAAGCCTTGCTTTATACTCAAACCAAGTGTGTAGTGAGTTTTATTACGTCAATCCCCACTCAGAACCTATGTGCTGTTTCGTGATGGAGCAGTTATTTATCAACAGTGTCATCTGCTAAAGAAAAATTCATCTTTTATTTCCTTTCTCTTCTAGAAGTCCGAATCGCTTTGGGAGGCCTGGATTCTTACAGCATCCTCAGCGCCTGGTCCAGCAGAGCAAGGCTCTGAGCACCAGCTCTACTCAAGGTAGGACTACTCGCAGGAAATAGGAGTTGTTCTCTAGTACAGCTGGTGTGGAAGGATTGAACCTAACACAAACAACAACAAGTTGTATTTATATAGCGCCTTTAACGTAGTAAAACGTCCCAAGGCGCTGCACAGGAGTATTTTTAAGACACAAAATTTGACACTGAGCCACATAAAGAGAAATTAGGGCAGGTGACCAAAAGCTTGGTCAATGAGATAGATTTTAAGGAGCATCTTAAAGGAGGAAAGAGAGGTGGCGAGGTTTAGGGAGGGAATTCCAAAGCTTAGGGCCCAGGCAGCTGAAGGCACGGCCGCCAATGGTGGAGCGATGGAAAGGGGGGGGAGGCGGGGGCGATGGACAAGAGGCCAGAGTTGGAGGAGCACAGACATCTCGGAGGGCTGGAGGAGGTTACAGAGATAGGGAGGGGTGAGGTCATAGTTAACCTGCACTGACAGTATTCTGTGCAATTTTGAGAATCCATTCTAGGAAGGTAGCATAGGTGTACTGGGATGTTACCAGTGACGAGGAGTTACAGTTGTGAAGAGACTTGAGAAGTTAGTGGTGTCTTGACCAACATTGACCCCTCAAGCAACATCACTAAAACAGATTATCTGGTCATTATCACATGGTGTTTGTGGGAGCTTGCTGTGCGCAAATTGGCTGCTGCGTTTCCCACATTACAACAGTGACTGCACTTCAAAAAGTACTTCATTGGCTGTGCAGCGCTTTGGGGCGTCCTGAGGTCGTGAAAGGTGCTATAGAAATGCAAGTTCTTTCTTTTTACTCCATCCTTCTGCTAAATGTATTGTGTCATGGTTTATTTTTGTCTATGGTGAAGTTAGTGTAACCGAACCCGAAATGCGAGGGTACACCTAACGGGAAAGGATGAACAGGCTGGGTCGCTTGTCTCTTGGAAAAAAGACTGAGGGGTGACCTAATAGAGGTCTTTAAAATTATGAAAGGTTTTGATAGAGTAGATACAGAGAGAGTGGGGAAGAGCATAACTAAAGGCCATCAATATAAGATAGTCACCAAGAAATCCAATAGGGAATTCAGAAGAAACTTCTTTACCCAGAGAGTGGTGAGAATGAGGAACTCGCTACCACAGGGAGTGGTTGAGACGAATGGTATAGATGTATTTAAGGGGCGGTTAGATAGCATATGAGGGAGAAGGGAATAGAGGGTTACGCTGAGAGTTAGATGAGGAAAGACTGGAGGAGGCTCGAGTGGAGCATAAACGCCGGCATGGACTGGTTGGGCCAAATGGCCTGTTTCTGTGCCGTATATCCTCTGTAATCCTATGAACCAGTTTCCTTCTATGTTGTAGCAGATCCCATTGAACAGCACAAGAAGAGACTGAGAGATTGGTTCAGTCATATGCCCAATGAGGAGAAACAGTTTGGGTCATTCTCCATGGAAAATTGGCATGTAGATCCAGTGATCGCTGACAGCTCTCCCGAAGAGAACAGGGAACTCACCGCAAGATTGGGAGTCTACAGTCACATCGAACCTAAAAAATCCCAGATCATAAAGGTCGATAAAGTCTTCACAAGTAAGTCCGATGAGTCCCCCATGAAGAACGTGGTTTTGTATGGGATGGTGGGAATGGGGAAGAACACGGTGGTTAGGAAACTCGTCTTGGACTGGTGTGATGGGCGGCTCAATCAGTTCGATATAATCCTGCCGTTCTCCTGTGAAGATTTGTCCTCGCAGAATCAACCCATATCTCTGAATAAATTAATCAGTCGAAAGTATATCCAGCTCAAGTCCATTGTGCCTCAGATTGGGTCGGGAAGACAAGGGAACGTCCTCTTCGTTTTCGCCGGCCTGGAGCAGGTTAAGCTCGACTTTCGTCTCTCAAAGACCGAGCTGTGCAACGATCCAAACGAGCCCCTGCCGCCCAACACCTTGTTGGTCAACCTGCTCCGAAAGTACCTGCTCCCAGATGCCACCATCCTGGTCACCACCCGACCATCGGCCTTGGAGTCAATCCCGACCATATATGTCGACAGGTATGCCCGTATCTGTGGCTTCACCGACGTGGAGCAGCAGTACCTGTACTTCAGGAATCGGCTGGACGTGTCCGGGGATGAAAAACCCCACGAGGATTTGATGAAGATGCTCTACAAGAATTTGCAGAGACAAAGCCAGCTCATGGCCGACTGCTTCTTGCCATCTTACTGCTGGCTCATCTGCGCAACATTGCATTTCCTCCATTTCACCACTGCAAACATGCCCATTCAGACACTGACCGGCCTCTACACCAGCTTCCTCAGGTTAAATTTTGGTGGCCAAATCCTAGATGCCAGCAGTCAGCAAAACATCTCAATCATGCGGTACATTGCCAAAACCGTTGGCAAGGTAGCCTACGAGGGGATAGAAAAGAAGAAGATGTTCTTCAGCGAAGAGGACCTGCAGAAATGCTTTGGATTGGACACGAAAACAGAGGAAGAGTTGAACCAGTTGACTGCATTTCAGGTTGACACGTTGGGGTTTTTTATGTCTCCCACTGCCCAACACAGCTCCGAGCCTCTTCTCCGGTTCACCATACCCGCAATGCAAGAGTACTTGGCTGCCCTGTACGTTGTCTTGGGCGAGAAGAAAAGTGTCTTGGAGCTAGTTGGAAGTGCAGTGTCGGAGACCATCGGAAGAGCGAATGAAGACCTGACTGCCATTCTGTCCATTGTGTCGAAACTGCTGCCATTCAGAATTCTGACATTTGTGAGGCTCATAAATATTTTCCCACGGCTCTTCAGAAAGTTCAGCGGGAAAAGCAAGAAGGGCATCGCCAACACCATGGTCTTTGAAATGTTCAAACAGGAAGATGAGGTCAACAGCGACGTATTGGAGCAGATAAATGCCAGCATTCTTGGTGAAGAGATGAACGGTAACAGCACAGCGATCGGTGGAAGAATAGACACTCAGTGCTTCGAGCTCTTCCCAACTTTCATGGCCGGTTTGCTGGCCCAGAAGAACCGCCACCACCTAGATCAGCTTGGCTGCACGATTAAGAACATAACGGTGCGTGAAATAGCGAACAATTTGAAGAAGCATCTCAACAGCGTGATTAAGAAGCAGTTGCCTCCGTCCGAGCTCATGGACTTTCTGTTCTTCCTGTACGAGTTGCAGAATGATGCCTTTGTAGGGGAGATCAGCAAGTCCTTCAAAAGCTTGAATTTGTCCCAAGTTAAGATGACCTCTTTGAAGTGCTTTGTGATTGCTTCAGTAATAAACACATCCAGCCACTCAATTGAGGAGATGAACTTCAGTTTGTGCAACTTGAATGAAGACTGCTTGAAAATCCTCCGACCAGTTCTACTCAGATGCAAAGATTTAAAGTGAGTTTTCCAATTTTTTGTTTTTCCTTCCTGTCTTTCTCTTCCCCGCCCCCCCCTAAACCGCTCTTGTTCTTCTTGGGCTTACATAAGAACATAAGAAATAGGAGCAGGAGTAGGCCAATCGGCCCCTCGAGCCTGCTCCGCCATTCAATATGATCATGGCTGATCTGATCCTAACCGCCAATCTACTATCACAGAACCATCTCCTGAATCTAACAGAATTAGACACACGAAATAGGAGCAGGATCGGGCTACACGTCCCCTGGGCCTGCTCCGCTACCCACAGGGCCATGTCCGATCCGAACCTAGACTCATGTCCAAATTCCTGCCCGCTCCCCGTAACCCTTAATTCCCTTTACTTCTAGGAAACTGTCTATTTCTGTTTTAAATTTATGTAATGATGTAGCTTCTACAGCTTTTTGGGGCAGCATATTCCATGGACCTACCACCCTGTGAGTGAAGTAGTTCCTCCTCATCTTAGTTTTGAAAGAGCAGCCCCTTATTCTAAGATTATGCCCCCTAGTTCTAGTTTCACCCATCATCGGGAACATCCTCCCCGCATCCACCCGATCCAACCCCTTCACAATCTTATATGTTTCAATAAGATCGCCTCTCATTCTTCTGAACTCCAATGAGTAGAGTCCCAATCTACTCAACCTCTCCTCATATGTCCATCCCCGGGATTAACCGAGTGAACCTTCTTTGTACTGACTCAAGAGCAAGTATGTCCTTTCTTAAGTATGGACACCAAAACTGTACGCAGTATTCCAGGTGCGGTCTCACCAATACCTTGTACAACTGAAGCAATACCTCCCTATTTTTATATTCTATCCCCCTAGCAATGAAAGCCAACATTCCATTGGCCTTCTTAATCACTTGCTGCACCTGCATACTAACCTTTTGAGTTTCGTGCACCAGGACCCCCAGATCCCTTTGTACATCAGTACTTTCCAGTTTCTTGCCATTAAGATAATAACTTGCTCTACGATTTTTCCTGCCAAAGTGCATAACCTCACACTTTCCAGTATTGTATTCCATCTGCCAAATCTCTGCCCACTTACTTAGCCTGTCTATGTCCCCTTGAAGGTTTTTTATGTCCCCCCCATCTTCGTATCATCTGCAAACTTTGATATGTTACACTCGGTCCCCTCCTCCAAATCGTTAATATAGATTGTAAAGAGTTGGGGACCCAGCACTGACCCCTGCGGAACACCACTTGTTACTGAAATAACAACAGAAAATGCTGGAAAAACTCAGCAGGTCAGGCAACATCCGTGGAGAGAAATTTGAGTTGACGTTTCAGGTCGGACCCTTCTTCAAAACTGGAAAGAAAAGAAACTAGATCGAAGGCAGGGCTGCGATCGGACAAAAGAATAAAAGAAACAAAAGAAGTAAAAGAGATTAGAAGCTAGACGAGATGGTAATAGGCTGGGATTAGGTGTAAAGTGTACTGGCAGGGAAGCTCAACGTAAACTCGAGGAACAGCACCTCATCTTCCGATTAGGCACTCTGCAGCCTTCTGGACTCAATATCGAGTTCAACAATTTCAGATCATAAGCTCGGCCCCCATTTCATTTTTTCTTGTAATTGTTCCACTCCTTTCCCCCACCCCCCCTTTCCTTTCCCTCTCACACCTGGCAGCTATCTTTTGCCCTGCCAGTACACTTTACACCTAATCCCAGCCTATTACCATCTCGTCTAGCTTCTAATCTCTTTTACTTCTTCTTTTGTTTCTTTTATTCTTTTGTCCGATCGCAGCCCTGCCTTCGATCTAGTTTCTTTTCTTTCCAGTTTTGAAGAAGGGTCCGACCCGAAACGTCAACTCAAATTTCTCTCCACGGATGTTGCCTGACCTGCTGAGTTTTTCCAGCATTTTCTGTTGTTATTTCGGATTTCCAACATCTGCAGTATTTTGCTATCGTACCACTTGTTACTGATTGCCAGTCTGAGAATGAACCATTTATCCCAACTCTCTGCCTTCTGTTAGATAGCCAATCCTCTATCCATGCCAGAATATTACCCCCAATCCCATGATTTTTTTATCTTAAGCAATAATCTTTTGTGTGGCACCTTGTCAAATGCCTTTTGGAAGTCTAAATACACTACGTCCACTGGTTCCCCTTTATCCACCCTATATGTTACTTCCTCAAAGAACTCCAGCAAATTTGTCAAACATGACTTCCCCTTCATAAAACCATGCTGACTTTGTCCTATTAAATTATGATTATCCAAATGTCCTGTTACTGTCTCCTTAATAATGGACTCCAAAATTTTACCTACCACAGATGTTAGGCTAACCGGTCTATAGTTTCCAGCCTTCTGTCTACTGCCCTTTTTAAATAAGGGTGTTACATTAGCAGTTTTCCAGTCTGCCGGGACCTTTGCCGAGTCCAGGGAGTTTTGGAAAATTATTACCAATGCATCCACAATCCCTACTGCCACTTCCCTGAAGACCCTAGGATGTAAGCCATCAGGTCCAGGTGATTTATCCGCCTTGAGTCCCATTATTTTACCGAGTACCACTTCCTTAGTGATTTTGATCGTGTTTAGCTCCTCCCCCCCCCTTTAGCCCCCTGTTTGTCCGGTGTTGGGATATTCTTAGTGTCTTCTACTGTAAAGACTGATAAAATATTCATTCAGTGTTTTTGCCATCTCCATATTTCCCACCATTAATTTCCCGGTCTCATCCTCTAAGGGACCAACATTTACTTTAGCCACCCTTTTTCTTTTTATATAACTATAAAAACTCTTACTATCTTTTTATATTTTTTGCTAATTTACTTTCATAATCTATCTTCCCTTTCTGAATCAATCTTTTTGTTATTTTTTGCTGTCTTTTAAAGTTTTCCCAACCCTCCATCCTCCCACTAGATTTGGCTACCTTATATGCCCTTGTTTTTATTCGAATACTATCCTTAATTTCTTTACTTAGCCACGGATGGCTGTCTTTTCTTTTACACCCTTTTCTTCTCAGTGGAATATATTTTTTTTGGAAGTTGTAAAATAACTCCTTAAATGTACACCACTGATCATGTATCGTCTTACCCTTTAATCTATTTTCCCAATCCACTCCACTCAATTCCGCTCTCAAACCTTCATAGTCTCCTTTATTCAAGCTTAGCACGCTTGTTTGAGATCCAACCTTCTCACCCTCTAATTGAATATGGAATTCAACCATGTTATGGTCACTCATTCCAAGGGGATCCTTTACTAGGACATTTTTAATTAATCCTGTCTCATTACACAGGACCAGATCTAAGGTTGCTTGCCCCCTGGTCGGTTCAGTTACATTGTGTCCACAGGGACAGCGAAACATACTCAGCGACCATATCCAGTGCAGTTCTTCGGTAACTCATGAGGAGATACACACCTGCTAGCGAGAGATGACTCCCTTTGTCTTTCTCATTGTTCCGTCTTTACTGGGGTGCATTTGAGATGTTGGCCTGGCGGAGGGGAGGGTCAAGCCAGTCATCCACCACTTTGTCGAGCTGGGGCTGCAATCGCCAAATCTATGAAAGCTAGAGGTGGTGGCTGTTGGATAATCCCTCCCTCATCCTTTAAGTAGCTTCGTACAGCTCGAGACAGTAATATGTTTGATAATTCACTTTGTTTGTTATCAACAAAACTTGAATCTTAAACACCCTCACCAAGAAGAGCCCACGTTAGCGACCAAAACTTACTGTGTGCAGATTTAATAAGAAATCGTGAAGATGGCTTCTCCAAGGCTGTTCACACCCCAGGGTGTTGAATGTAGCTTTCTTCTTTCTAACTAAGTAAAACACGTCATCTGTCTTATAGCCTCTCAGTTTATTGTTCTCCGCCTCCCCAATGCAACCTTTACCTCATGATTCACAACGACCCATTTGTTTCAAATAGGTAACCAATTGGAGATGAGAAGCCTCATAACCTTTTCACACCAGACTGTTGCTCCCTATTTATTTCCCCCTCCACCCCGCTAAACCATGACCTTTTGTAAACCATCCTCTGATGTACGCACTCATGGCACGCCCTGCTGTGATAAAAGCATGCCTTTCAAAAGCTTTTCTTATCAGCAATATTGAGAGGGGCTTTTGAGAACTTGGCAGAGAAAAGACTGGCTTTTTCCAGAACATGATTTGAACAAATCTTTTCCAGATTATAGTTTTGTTCTGTTCGAAACAAAAGCAATGTAAAAACATGGCGATATTCTTACAGTGACGCAACATGTTGGTGTGATTATGATTTGCACTGAGCATTGATTTGGGTCGGTGCCTATGATCTCCCCACCTCCTGACCTCGGCCAGCTTGCTGTAGACGGGGACAGGTGTTAAACAGAAAGAAAGAACTCCCATTTCTACAGCACCGTTCACAGCCTGAGGACGTCCCAAAGCACTTTATAGCCAATTAAGTACTTTTTGAAGTGCAGTCACTGTTGTAATGTAGGAAACGTGGCAGCACATTTGCGCACAGCAAGCTCCCACAAACAGCAATGTGATCATGTCCATTTTATTGGTTGAATGATCAATATTGGCCCCAGGACACCGAGGATAATTCCCCCTGCTCTTCTTCATAATAGTTCCATGGGATCTTTTACATCCACCTGAGAGAGCAGACGGGGCCTCGGTTTAACATCTCATCCGAAAGACGGCACCTCCGACGGTGCGGCGCTCCCTCAGTACTGCCCCTCCGACAGTGCGGCGCTCCCTCAGTACTGCCCCTCCGACAGTGCGGCGCTCCCTCAGTACTGCCCCTCCGACAGTGCGACGCTCCTTCAGTACTGCACTGGAAGTGTTGGCCTAGATTTTATGCTCAAGTCTCTGGAGTGAAACTTGAACCCACCCACAACCTTCTGATTCGGGAGTGAGGGAGCGAACAGCTTGGCACTTTAAGATGCTTCAGTGACATGCAAAGGCGGTATAGAAAAACAAGTCGTCTAACATAAGAGGAGAAGGAATTAAAAGGAGCTGATTAAACAATCACTTGTCAGTGCTGCTCTGGTGCTAGGCTATCTAATGGGAGTGCATCCATTTCCCATATTAAAATGCGTCGGGATGGTTCCAGGCTGGTCATGAGATGCTGTTTTTTCCCCCTTGGTCTACGATAGCATTTTAAGAGGAAGTTAGATGAGCCAATGAGGAAGAAAGGAATAGAAGGATATCCTGATAGGGCGGGAGAAGGCTCGTGTGGAGTATAAAGGCTGGCATTGGGCCGAATGGCCTGTTCCTGTGCTGGAGACTCGATGTCGCTTTTCTGTTGCATTCATGTCCCAAGGCAGAGCTGCGTGTTGCTGGGAGGCCCCCGTGGGCAGGCCCGGTATCGGTTTGCCTGTGTCAGCCTCCTCGACCAACTCATTGACCAACACTGACTCTCAGTGGGTGTGGGATAGAGGGTGGGTGTGGACCCTGTGGACCCAGCAAGAGTCAACACATTTAGGAGAGAGGAGGAGGAAATTGGAAAGGAAAAAAGGCAAATTGATGGACTGTGACACCTCCCCCACTCTGGGTAGTTTTCACCCATTGGTTGCACCGATTGAAAGTGCCACGCTGGTGCCAATTTTCTTGGGTTTGAGATTCCACGTTTGAAATGGAATTAAAAATTTCTGTTCTCTTTTTTTTCTTGCAGTTTACAGTTTAACAATCTCGGACTTGGTGCCTGGCAAGAGATTAGCAATCTGTTACTGGATCCTAATTGTGCAGTTGAGAACTTGTGGTAAGGCAAAGTCTTAGTTTAAAAACAAACCTCACCTGTTTGCCTTCTGTGATGCGAGTTTTTTTTTAAAAACAGCTATTGCCAAAACTGAAAAGTTTCCAATGTTTTGTGATCCGCTTGATTGGCACCCATTCACCGTCTTAAACATTCACTCCCTCCACCACCGGCGCACCGTGGCTGCAGTGTGTACCATCTACAAGATGCACTGCAGCAACTCGCCAAGGCTTCTTCGGCAGCACCTCCCAAACCCGCGACCTCTTCCACCTAGAAGGACAAGGGCAGCAGGTGCATGGGAACACCACCCCCTCCAAGTTCCCCTCCAAGTGACACACCATCCTGACTGGAAATATATCGGCCGATCCTTCATCGTCACTGGGTCAAAATCCTGGAACTCCCTCCCTAACAGCACTGTGGGAGTACCTTCACCACACGGACTGCAGTGGTTCAAGAAGGCGGCTCACCACCACCTTCTCAAGGGCAATTAGGGATGGGCAATAAATGCTGGCCTTGCCAGCGACGCCTACTTTCTGAGAATGAATAAAATAAACAGAATGATGGCGCTGTTTTGAATTTCTAGGTTCTTTTCCCTTTAAGGCCTCAAGTCGGACTGATGGACCGTGGTCAAAATATGAAAATCACAGCCTGAGTCCCTGGGCTGTGCTGAGTTAGCTGATAAGTTATTTATTATTATTAGTTTATAGTGAACATAATAAATAGGAGCAGGAGTCGGCCATTCAGCCCCTCGAACCTGCTCCGCCATTCAATAAGATCACGGCTGATCTTCGACCTTAACTCCACTTTCCCGCCCGATCCCCATATCCCTCGATTCCTCTAGAGTCCAAAATAAGATTGGTCCGTGTGATCTCCTGGCCTGGCTTCGATCGCCTGAGGGGGTCGGAGAGGAATTCTCCAAAGTATTTTTTCCCCTTATTGACCCTCAGTTTTTTACTTCGTTTTTTTTTTTTCCTTGTCCGCGAGATTACATGGCTGTGAAGTGGGAGAGGGGAAGAGGGAGGGAGGGAAGGAATGTTTAGTCATGATGCTCGGGCCATCATGAATATGGGGAGGGTTTGATGGACCTGCTGGCCTTTTCCTGCCCGCCAGTTTCGTGTGTTGGTATGACGAGCGTCACGACAAGTAACTAGTGAAATCGGCTAAATTTCCCACTCCTGATCACAGTCCAGTGACACCCGCTGGGAATCCCAGGATCTATTTTACGAGTATGCCCCCCCCCCCCACCCCCGGTACCGAGTCTCAACCTCCGGGAACACATGTTGGGAAACCATGGACGTATGGGGAAAATGGTGGGGAGCGTGCCTGTAGTTTTTAGACACGTGTTCCTGGTGGGTGAGGCTCCACATGGGGAGCACGCATCCAAAAAATGTACCCGCACGTGCGAGGTCGGCATCGGGCTTGACTGCGATGCCCTCCACAATCAAATAGTGGTCCAACCTTCATTGTCTAGGATCACACACGAAGAGGGGCCGAGTACAGGAAGAAAGCGGAAAGTCTCGCTTTTCCTCATTGAGACCATTACCCTTCTTCACCCTGACCAGTCGCAATCCACAGCGTCTCGCGCTCCTCCCAAATCGTTTTGCAGTGTGATAAACTCGCAATTTTTGATGCTTTATTTTCAGGCTTTGTGACAACGCTTTGTCAGAGGCTGCGGTTAACCATATCGGACCCGCCATCGCTCACAACCGATCCGTTTCCCAGTTGTCGCTGCTTAACACGTCCCTTGGAGACAATGGTGTGAGGATGCTTACACCGTACATCAGGGATAACGCTCACCTGAAAGACATCAACCTCGCCAGTAATCGCATCACTGAGGACGCTGCCATGGCCCTTGTGGAGATGGTTAAGAAGCATCCAACATTGGAAAAATGCCAGTGAGTAGCACCAATGTTCTGGGATAGGATCCACCTTCATAGAATCATAGCATGATACATAACAACATCAGAATCAGGAGCAGGAGTTGGCCATACGGCCCCTCGAGCCTGCTCTGCCATTCAATACGATCATGGCTGATCAATCGACCTCAACTCCACTTTCCCGCCCGAGCCCCATATCCCTTGATTCCCTTAATATTAAAAAATCTATCGATCTCGGTCTTGAATATACTCAACGACTGAGCCTCCACAGCCCTCTGGGGTAGAGAATTCCAAAGATTCACCACCCTCTGAGTGAAGAAATTTCTCCTCCTCTCAGTCCTAAATGGCTGACCCCTTATCCTGAGACTGTGACCCCTTGTTCTAGACTCTCCGGCCAGGGGAAACATCCTCGCTGCATCTACCCTGTCAATCCCCCTCTAAAAAATGTTATATGTTTCAATGAGATCACCTCTCATTATTCTAAACTCCAGAGAATATAGACTCAATCTACAGCACAGAAGGAGGCCATTCGGTCCATCGTGTCTGTGCCGGCTCTTTGGTAGAGCGATCCAATGAGCCCCACTCCCCGCCCCCCCCCCCCCCCCACCCTGCTCTTTCCCCATAGTCCTGTCATTTTTTTCCCTTCAAGTATTTATCCAATTCCCTTTTGAAAGTTACTATTGAATCTGCTCCCACCGCCCTTTCAGGCAGCGCAGTCCAGATCACAACAACTCGCTGCATTAAAACCATTTTTTCCCTCATCTCCCCTCTGGTTCTTTTGCCAATCACCTTCAATCTGTGCCCTCTGGTTACTGACCCTTCAGCCACTGGAAACAGTTTCACTTTATTTACTCTATCAAAACCATTGATGATTTTGAACACCCCTATCAAATATCTTAACCTTCTCTGCTCTAAGGAGAACAACCCCAGCTTCTCCAGCCTATCCACATAACTGAAGTCCCTCATCCCTGGTACCATTCTAGTAAATCTCCTCCGCACCCTCTCCAAGGCCGCGACATCCTTCCTAAAGTGCAGTGCCCAGAATTGAACGCAGTACTCCAGCTGTGGCCTACCCAATGATTTATAAAGGTTTAGCATAACCTCCCTGCTTTTGTACTCTCGACCTCTAATAATAAAGCCAAGGATCCCGTATGTCTTTTTAACATCCTTCTCAGCTTGTCCTGCCACCTTCAAAGGTTTGTGTACGTACACTCCCCGATCTCTCTCTTCCTGCACCTCCTACCTTGACCTTAACTTCATCACTAATAATAGTATCACTAGTAATAGTATCATTAGTAAACTCACCAATTATGGCTTATTCACAGAAATCACAGAAACCCCACAGTGCAGATAGAGGCCATTTCGGCCCATCGAGCCTGCACCGACACATATCCCACCCGATCCCCGTAACCCCTACACCAACACATATCCCTCCCTATCCCCGTAACCCCACGTATTTAATCCCCCTAACACTAAGGATCAATTTATCATAGCCAATCAACCTAACCCGCACATCTTTGGACTGTGGGAGGAAACCGGAGCACCCGGAGGAAACCCACGCAAACACGGGGAGAATGTGCAAACTCCACACAGACAGTCACCCGAGGCCGGATTCGATCCCGGGTCCCTGGCGCTGTGAGGCAACAGTGCTAACCACTATTGACGGCGAGTAATTTGCCAGCCTAGGTGTCAGCTTGGCTCAGTGGGCAGCACTCTCACCCCTGAGTCAGAAGGTTGTGGGTTCAAACATCACTACAGACCCTGAGCGCATAATCCAGGCTTCCAGTGCAGTACAGAGGGAGCACCGCACTGTCAGAGGGGCAGTACTGAGGGAGTGCTGCACTGTCGGAGGGTCAGTACTGAGGGCGTGCTGCACTGTCGGAGGGGCAGGACTGAGGGAGTGCCGCACTGTCGGAGGGGCAGTACTGAGGGAGTGCTGTACTGTCGGAGGGGCAGTGCTGAGGGAGTGCTGCACTGTCGGAGGGGCAGTACTGAGGGAGCGCCGCACTGTCGGAGGTGTCGTCTTTCGGACGAGAAGTTAAACCGAGGCCCTATCTGCTCTCTCAGGTGGATGTAAAAGATCCCACGGCGCTATTTTGAAGAAGAGCAGGGGAGTTCTCCCGATATCCTGGCTAATATTTATCCCTCAACTAAAACACATTATCTGGTCATTATCACATTGCTGTTTGTGGGAGCTTGCTGGGCGCAAATTGACTGCCGCGTTTCCCACATTACAACAGTGACTACACCTCAAAAAGTACTTCATTGGTTGTAAAGCGCTTTGAGACTTCCTGAGGTGGTGAAAGGTGCTATATAAATGCAAAACTTTCTTTGTTTGTTCTTTTAAAACTGGTTTCGCAAAAAATTGACAGATGTGTCTTCACAATCCTAAAAGTTGCAAGACAATCCTTTAATTGACAGGTGTGGTGTTAAAATCTCGGTTTGCATTCTTTATGCCCACATCAAGCAATGGTCCTCTGCTTCTGAATTAAAGGTTCTTTGTCCGTGGGTTTACTGCATCAGTGCATGTCTTGTTTGGTCTTGTGTCCCACACCTAGTTATTACCAGTTACAGAACAACAGGTATTAGAGGGTTAGGGTTAGGATTAGGGTTGTTAGAGAGTGACTGCTGCCCGTGTCCTAACTCGCATCAAGTCCCATTCACCCATCACCCCCTGTGCTCGCTGACCTACATTGGCTCCCGGTTAACCAACGACTCGATTTTAAATCCTTGTTTTCAAATATCTCCATGGCCTTGCCCCTTCCCTATCTCTGTAACCTCCTCCAGCCCCACAACCCCCCCCCCCCCCCCGAGATCTCGGCGCTCCTCCAATTCTGGCCTCTTGAGCATCCCCGATTTTAATTCTCCACCATTGGCGGCTGTGCCTTCAGCTGACGAGGCCCCAAGCTCTGTAATTCTCTCCCTGAACCTCTCCGCCTCTCTCCCCTCCTTTTAAGATGCTCCCTAAAACCTATCGCATCTGCCCTAATTTCTCCTTCTGTAGCTTGGTGTCAAATTTTGTCCAATAACGCTCCTGTGAATCGCCTTGTGACGTTTTACTACATTAAAGATGTTATATATGCACAAGTTGTTGTTGTAGCAGATATTTGTAGTGTCCGAGTATCAATAATACACGGACTGCAGGAGAACAATAAAACAGGTATTTACTGAACAGAGGGTAAACGTCAGACTGAAGTACAGAAGCCTGCTAGGGCTTTTTATACAGGTGTGGTCACTGCTGGTACTGCAGTATAAAATCAGTTCTTCTCTTAAAGGTACATACACAATAATATTTTGAGTAAATATCGATTGTTGCACTGAATAATGTTTGTGCGCTGTGGTTTTTTTTCCCCAGCCTGTATTTAAATGAGGTCAGTGACGGCGGGAAGCAGAAGCTGCACATGCTGACACAGGAGCAGGACGGAGTGAAGGTTCTGGTTTCTATCACGGAAGGGTCGAATCTCTCCGTCTACTGGATGCTGATCCTGAAGAACATCGCGCGAAACGTGGCGAACAGGGAAAGTGTCGCGGACTACCTGGCCCTCTTCCAGCGTGAGCTGCACTTCAGCCGGCGGCAGACGGCAAACCCCTGGAAAAAACTGAAACTGCTGCAGGTGCAAAATCGGGTTGAGAACTTGTTGAAACAGATTCAGCAGGAAAAGCAGTAGCGTGGGCTTTGGCTGGCTTTTTCACCCCGTGGGATTGGAAGGAGACGGGTTTGCACTGGTTGCTTTTTTTTGATGCCATTCCACATATGACGTGCTGTCTGCCACGCTATGTGGTGCTGGCGTTACCTGGCTTTAGGGGGAAGCACAGTTCTTGCCTTCTAAGGTTTAGGGTCTGAATTCTTGGCTGCTCTCTTCAGTGGCTGCATCCAATGTTCTGACCTGCCCTCCACTCGTGCACAGAGTGGGGTGGGGGGGGGAGGGTTTCGGAGTCACAGGACAGCCACTGGTTGTGTACCCTCGCCTCCCGATACCCGAACCCACAGTGTAATAAAACCTCACGTAACAGACTGAACCAGTGCAAGATCTGGGGGTAGATTTTCAGCTGGGCGTCCGGGTCTATAACTGACGCTGAATTCCACCTGCCCCTCTATCGATGGAAAGGAGAATCCAGGCGGTTTCTAAAACCGATTCGCAACACAAAGCTGAGAATCTCACCCCCGCTCACACCCACCCACCCTATCAGGTTGCCAACTCTCCAGGATTGCCCTGGAGTCTCCAGCAATTGAAGAGGAATCTCCTGCACACGGCTGGGAGAAAATCACAGGGACATTAAAAATAAATTGTGTTTTTTCTTTTTTCTTTCAACACTTTTTGTTTATTAGTCATAAAAATATTGGAGATGGAGAAAAAAAGTGCTGTTTGACCGGGGCGGGTCATGTGATGAAACCTTCAGGGCTCCATCCAGCCAGAGTTGGCAACCTGAACCCCCGTCTCGCTAGGGTTCAGGGAGCCGAGTGTTTAATAGCAAAATACTGCGGATGTTGGAAATCCGAAATAACAACAGAAAATGCTGGAAAAACTCAGCAGGTCAGGCAACATCCGTGGAGAGAAATTTGAGTTGACGTTTCGGGTTTGCAAAGTCACAAACCGCGCGGTCCCCCCCCCTCAGCCGGGAGCCTCGACAGCACAAGCGAAGAGCATGAATCGGGGGCTCGGGTATTGTCGACCAATCTCCCGGTCCACGCTGGTGTCGAGCGAGGTCCTGGACCAGCAGGCGAGCCGGGCAACTTCAGCCCCTATTGGTTCCCCCTCTGGTGAACTCCCGCACACATACCTGCCCGACTCCAATTCTCTCAGACAATTCCTGCTCGGGACCAGCCCCCTGCACTCTTCCCTTTCCCTGGCTCGTCTCTGGAACCCCACAGCAGGGATTCGAAGCAGAAATCGCGAGTGCTGGTAATCGGTAATAAAGCAGAGCATGCTCGATGTTGTAAGAGCCCTCGCTGGGAAGACGACATGAAAATGGGAGTCAAAATGAATCACGCGGAGATCCTGCTCCTGAAACCTCTCGGGATTCCCTGTCCACGTCGTTTGGTTTGGATTTATTGTCTCCTGTTCCTTTGCATGCTCGTGGTCTCCCTGCTCCTTCAAGACGATGACCCCCCTTGGTGGGGCGACACGCAAGTGACCACTATTGATGCCCGAGCCCCCATCCTTTCCTCCACCGAGGACCCGCACCCACGGGCAATCCAGCGTGCGTCTCCGGGCAGTGAACAGGAGCCCCGGCCGAGATTCCCCTCCAAGTCCAGGGGGGCTGCTGAGACCGATCGAAACGCCCCTTACGGATACCCCTGGGGGGGGGGGGGTGATTGAGGTAGCTCAGACCAGGGGGCTGGCTCCTGGGACCCTCCTAGACTGTGTGGCTCAGCTAGCTGCTGTCTAACGGGGACACTGGCGGAGGACGGCAACTCTGCTTTGGTTTTTGTTATATCCGTGTATCTTAATGTTGTGTCCTTCAATAATCAGACAAAGACTGCAGGGAACGATCAACAGGTGTTTACTGAATAAGGGTTCAAACTGCAACTGACTGTACAGATCACTACTCAGGGTTTATATACAGGTGTGGTCACTGCCGGTACTACAGGATACAGGAGCTGTAAAAAGTAGTTCTCCCCCTTAAAGGTACATACATTACAGTTTTGAGAGGTTTTTGAACAAAAAAAATAATCATCTTGTCCATTTTATATCGCAGGGGTGCTCCCACAAACACGAGACGTGTTAACCCTTTCAAAGCACGCAGACCCCACTCATTAGTATCAAGCACTTTGGAGCGGTTTAAGATTTGCACTAGGATTCCTTGCGGGCCTTTAGTGAGTGTTCGATCGGTAACAGTGGATGTTCTGATGTGTTACACTGCAACACAACTGGGAGCTGATATTGAAGTAAAAAGAAAGAGTTGCATTTCTATAGCGCCTTTCACAACTTCAGGACGTCCCAACGCACTTTTTTGAAGTGTAGTCACTGTTATAATATCAGAAACGCAGCAGCCAATTTTGTGCACAGCAAGCTCTCAGAAACAACAATATGTTAATGACCAGACAATCTATTTTTAGTGATGTTGGTTGAGGGATAAATATTGGCCCCAGGACACCGGGGAGATCGCCCCTGCTCTTCTTTGAAATAGTGGCCATGGGATCATTTACATCCACCTGAGAGAGCTGACAAGCATCACTCAGTCTCCTGTATCTCGCCCAAGGAGCCAGCCTTCATGTCTGAGCCTAGACAATGAGTGACAGCAGGATATTCAACTGTGGAGGGCCTCAGACACGAGCCCAGTCGTGTTCCCAGCTAACAGCCGCACATTGCATTGCACAACAAGGGTCGCTGAATATCAATCTGCAGTGCAACACCTGGCTAATTGTTTTTTTTTAACCCCTCCCCTAGCCCAGGGAGACTGGGGGCATTGGCAGCACCCCTGCTAACCCAGTACAGACTGGGGGTGGGGTCTGGGACCATCTGTGGTTGGTTCATTACCAAACCGACCAGCACAGTTACGCACTAAACCCTTCACATCATTATTGACCAGTATCAAATCGTGTACTGAACGCTCTCTGGCCGGCCCCCCGCATTCCACCCTACATAAACTGGAGCTCATCCAAAACTCTGCTGCCCCGTGTCCCGACTCGCACCAAGCGTGCAATAAGAGCACAGCTGTCATCATAGGTGACTTTAACTTACATATAGATTGGACTAGCCTAATCAGTAAAAATAATGAGGAGGAGGAATTCCTTGAGTGTTTAAGGGATGGTTATCTGGATCAATATGTCGAGGAACCAACTCGGGAACAGGCTATATTGGACTGGGTACTGTGCAATGAGAAGGGACTAATCAGTAATCTTGTTGTACGGGGACCCTTGGGTCAGAGCGATCATAACATGATCGATTTCTCACTCGAAATGGAGAGCGAAGAAATTGACTCAGAGACTAAGGTCCTGAATTTAAACAAGGGGAATTATGATGCCATGAGACGGGAACTGAGTAGGTCTGATTGGACAACGTTCCTGAGAGGACTGGAGGTAGATAAACAATGGCAAACATTTAAAGATAGAATGACAAAATTGCAAAAATTGTTTATACCAATCTGGCATAAAAGGAAATCTAAAAAGGTGACTCAACCGTGGATAACAGGGGAAATTAGAGACAGCATAAAATCCAAAGATAGGGCGTATAAAATAGCCAAAAAAAGCGCCAGAGCGGAAGATTGGGAACAGTTTAAGATAGAGCAAAGGAGGGCAAAGGGCATGATCAAGAGGGGCAAAATAGCTTACGAAAACAAGCTGGCGGAAAATATAAAAACTAACTCCAAAAGCTTTTATAAATATATCAAAAGGAAAAGACTGGTGAAAACCAAAGTTGGTCCATTGCAGTCAGATACGGGGGAATATATAATGGGAAATAAGGAAATGGCAGATCAACTAAATGCATACTTTGGGTCAGTCTTTACGAAGGAAGACACAAAAAACCTCCCTGGGATATCGGGAAAAATAGGGACATTGGCAAAGGAGGAACTGACGCAAATCAATATCTCTAAGGATATGGTGTTAAGGAAGCTAAAGGGATTGAAGGTGGACAAATCCCCAGGGCCTGATAACATGCATCCTAGGGTACTGAAGGAGGTGGCCCTAGAGATAGCGGATGCACTAAGGATGATTTTTCAGAATTCATTAGACTCGGGAACAGTGCCGATGGATTGGAGGGTAGCTAACGTTACCCCACTATTCAAAAAGGGGGGTAGGGAAAAAGCAGGTAATTACAGACCTGTAAGCCTTACATCAGTTGTGGGCAAAATGCTGGAGTCCATCATTAAGGATGAAATAGCGGAGCACTTAGCAAATGGGGACAGGATAGGACAGAGTCAACATGGATTTACAAAGGGTAAATCGTGCTTGACTAATCTATTGGAATTTTTTGAGGGAGTAACTGGTAGAATAGATGGGGGAGAGCCAGTAGATGTGGTGTACCTGGACTTCCAAAAGGCCTTCGATAAGGTCCCACATAAAAGATTAGCATGGAAAATTGAGGCTCATGGGATAAAGGGGAAAGTTTTGGCGTGGATAGGGAACTGGCTGTCAGATAGAAAACAGAGAGTTGGAATAAACGGCTCATTTTCTGAATGGCAGGCAGTAACAAGTGGGGTACCACAGGGATCTGTCCTGGGCCCCCAGCTGTTCACAATTTACATTAATGACCTGGATCAGGGAGTCGGATGCAGCATTTCCAAATTTGCAGACGACACTAAACTAGGAGGTGGGGTGGGCTCAGAGGAAGAGACCAGGAAGCTCCAGAGCGATTTGGACAGACTGGGCGAT
Organism: Somniosus microcephalus; assembly: GCF_052327205.1. Lineage (NCBI taxonomy): Eukaryota > Metazoa > Chordata > Chondrichthyes > Squaliformes > Somniosidae > Somniosus > Somniosus microcephalus. The sequence continues at coordinate 7,255,268 of NC_141012.1, forward strand.
TGGGCGGATAAATGGCAGATGCACTATAATGTGGACAAGTGCGAAGTTATCCACCTTGGGTGCAGGAACGGGAGGGCAAATTATTATTTAAATGGCAATAGATTGGGAGAGGGGGAAGTACAGAGAGACCTGGGTGTTCTTGTACACCAGTCACTGAAGGCGAGCATGCAGGTGCAACAGGCGGTCAAGAAGGCAAACGGTATGCTGGCCTTCATAGCAAAAGGGTTAGAATACAGGAACAGGGATACCTTGCTGCAGCTGTACAGGGCACTGGTGAGACCACACCTCGAGTACTGTGTACAGTTTTGGTCGCCTCATCTGAGGAAGGATGTTCTTGCCATGGAGGGGGTGCAGCGGCGATTCACCAGGCTGATACCAGGAATGGCGGGAATGACCTATGAGGAGAGACTATGTAGTTTAGGGATGTACACACTGGAGTTTAGAAGATTGAGAGGGGACCTCATAGAAGTGTATAAAATTCTGACAGGTCTAGACAGACTGGATGCAGAAGGAATGTTTCCCTTGGCGGGTGAGAACAGAACTAGAGGACATAATTTAAGGATAAGGGCTAAACCATTTAGGACAGAGATGAGGGGGAATTTCTTCACTCAGAGTGGTGAACCTGTGGAACTCATTGCCACAGAGGGCAGTGTACGCCAGCTCATTAAATATATTTAAGAGGGAATTAGATATATTTCTACGGGCAAAAGGGGTTAAGGGTTACGGAGAGAAGGCGGGGACGGGATACTGAATTAAAGGATCAGCCATGATCTCATTAAATGGCGGAGCAGGCACGAAGGGCCGAATGGCCTACTCCTGCTCCTATCTTCTATGTATCTATGTATCTATGTAAGTCCTGTTCACCCATCACCAATGTTCCCTTTCATTTTTTTTTTGGGTGCACGGCCCATTCAAAATACCACGCATGCGCGGTTTGTCCTATTTAAAAGCCAATGAGCCGCCTATGCGGCCACGCAGCTTGTGGGGAACATCACCCATCACCCCCTGTGCTCGCTGACCTACATTGGCTCCCAGTCCGGCAACACCTCGATTTCAAAATCCTCATCCTTGTTTTCAAATCCCTCCATGGCCTCGCCCCTCCCTATCTCTGTAACCTCCTCCAGCCCCACAACCCCACCCCCCTGAGATCTTTGCGCTCCTCTAATTCTGGCCTCTTGAGCATCCCCCGATTTTAATCGCTCCACCATTGGCGGCCGTGCCTTCAGCTGCCTGGGCCCTAAGCTCTGGAATTCCCTCCCTAAACCTCTCCGCCTCTCTACCCTCCTTTAAGACGCTCCTTAAAACCGGCCTCTTTGACCAAGCTTTTGGTCACCTGTCCTAATATCTCCTTAATAACAACAGAAAACACTGGAAAACTCAGCAGGCCAGGCAGCATCCGCGGAGAGAGAAACGTTTCAGGTCAAAGACCTTTCGTCAGAACTGGAAAAAAACAGGAAAAGGGATAGATTTTAAAGCAAGTTTAGGGGCTGGGAAAAGGGGGAGGGGATGAAAGAACAAAAGGGATGGTCAGTGATAGGATAGAAAGCAGGAGAGATTGAGAGACATTAAGAGATATTCAAGGCGAGAGGAGGTGGTAATAGGATTAATGTCTTTTAATCTCTCCTGCTTTCTATCCTATCACTGACCTTCCCTTTTGTTCTTTCATCCCCTCCGCCTTTTCCCAGCCCCTAAACCTGCTTTCCATTTCCTGCTTTAATCCAGTTCTGACGAAAGGTCATCGACCTGAAACGTTAACTCTGTTTCTCTCTCCACGGATGTTGCCTGACCTGCTGAGTTTTTCCAGCGTTTTCTGTTGTTATTTTGGATTTCCAGCATCCGCAGTATTTTTGCTATCCTAATATCTCCTTATGTGGCTCGGTGTCAAATTTTGTCTCTTTACGCTTCCTGTGAAGCGCCTTGGGACATTTTACTGTGTTAAAGGTGCTATGTTAATGCAAGTTGTTGTTGTAAACTGAATAGCACTTTCAATGAATCAACAGCAAACAGCAGGTGAGAGAACAATGATCATGTATTAATTGTGTGTTAAGAGAACATGGAAATAGCCAACATCCCCCTGGAGCTGGAAGCTAGAATACCACGCGCAGCTGCAAGGAGCTGTTAGCGTTTTGAAAGAGTCAGTGCCTTTTATAACAAATCTCTTATTAAGGTATTAAGGGATATGATGGGGCAAAGACGGGTATATGGAGTTAGGTCGCAGATCAGCCCTGATCTCATTGAATGGCGGAACAGGCTCGAGGGACTGAATGACCTCCTCCTATGTTCCAAAATCTCTTTGTTCATTATTCCTTTCAATGAGCATTTATGCAAAAAAAAATATTGCTGAGCCATTCAGCAAAACAAGAGCACTTTTATAAAGTAATAAAATTCACTCAGGATGAAGGGTTTTGATATTGATGGGGAGAAACTGTTCCCAGTGGCAGGAGGGTCGGTAACCAGAGGACACAGATTTCAGGTGATTGGCAAAAGAACCAGTCAGGAGATGAGAATTTTTTTTGCACAGCAAGTGGTTGTGATCTGGAATGCGCTGCCTGAAAGGGCGGTGGAAGCAGATTCAATAGTAACTTTCAATAGGGAATTGGATAAATACTTGAAGGGGAAAAATTTGCAGGGCTATGGGGAAAGAGCCGCGGGGAGTGGGACTAACTGGAGAGCTCTTTCAAAGAGCCGGTACAGGCACGATGGGCCGAATGGCCTCCTTCTTGTGCTGTGAGATTCTATGTCTTAATTGTTGGCCTTGTCCCATTGCTCATTCTGTACCACAAGATGTGAATTATTTTATTAAGAAAAGGAACGTGTTTTGAGTCCTTGCTAGGGTTCAGTTCCACAGGTGCTGGCGGTACGTGTACTGGGGCTATTTCATATCTGGGGGGGTTTCCCCATTTACACGTGATATATTAACCCTTTCATAACATAGACCCGCGCACACATTAGTATCAAGCACTTTGGAGCGGTTTAAGATTTGCACTAGAATTCCTTGCGGGCCTTTAGTGAGTGTTTGATCGGTAACAATGGGCGTTCCGATGTGTTACGCTGCAACAGGACTGAGAGCTGATTTTCAGGTACAGCGTGTCGCCGGGAGCATTAACCAGCTGGTGTTCCCTCAGTCTATAACGGAGAACTTTGGGTGTTCTTTGTTACTTGTGGAGTAAGTTTTTTTTAAAGGATGTTGCTGGGTATCGGCAGCAGTTCCACTGATGATCGAATGGTTAATTCCATTTAATCGGTGTTATTACAGTCAACGCGAAGAACATTAGTTATTACTGCGCACTTAGAACTTTCTCCAGTTTTTAGCCGTTCACTCCGGAAGGCGCTGGGGTACAATCCCCCCGCCCCCACCCCCCCCCCCTGCCCCCACCCCCCCCCCCCCACCCCTGGGTGCAGACAACCCTCCAGAATCTCACCCGAGTTACTCATGTGGGAGTCGGGGCAGGGAGTGTCGGAAGCTATTTATTTATTGCCCATCCCCTAGCTGTCCCTAGCGGTGGTGAGCCGCCGCCTTGAACCGCTGCAGTCCGTGTGGTGAAGGTACTTCCACAGTGCTGTCAGGGCGGGAGTCCCAGGATTTTGACCCAGCGACGATGAAGGAATGCACGATCTGTGTCCAAGTCAGGCTGGTGTGTGCGACTTGGAGGTGGTGGTGTTCCCTTCCCTTGCCCGCGCTGCCCTTGTCGTTCCAGGTTGGTGGAGATCGCGGGTTCGGGTGATGCTGAGCCTCAGCCTGGCCGTACCCAGCAGCCAGCAGGGGGCACTAAATAGCCATCAGGGGCAGGAATCCTGACAGAATTATTTCCCCTTCCGTTCGGGGGAGATGTGAATTTTATCTCCATCTGTTTTCACAAATTGAAACTGAAGGTAACTCTTTAACCTCAGTGAACTCTTTGTGATGTAATAAAGAACTTACATTTCTATAGCGCCTTTCACAAACTCAGGAAACACTTCTTCACACAAAGGGTGGTGGAAATCTGAAACTCTCTCCCCCAAAAAGCTGTTGAGGCTGGGGGTCAACTGAAAATTTCAAGACTGAGATTGATCGATTTTTGTTGGGTAAGGGTATTAAGGGTTACGGAACCAAGGCGGGTAAATGGAGATAGGATACAGATCAGCCGCAATCTAATTGAATGGCGGATCAGGATCGAGGGGCTGAATGGCCTCCTCCTGTTCCGAAGTTATTCAAAGATTAGGCTTCGCCTGGAACCTGATTTAGCTGCAGTGTGAAAGGGATGCCCCGCGGAGCTTACCATTAGTCCCGCAGATTGCATTGACCAAGAGAGATATTCCTGGGGGTGTTTACAGTCATGTTTGGACATCTCGACCGCCGCCTTCAGGTATGGAATAGCTTAGACTCGCCAACTCGAGTTGGACGTATTCTGGAGGTTTCATCACGTGACCTCCTGCTGCCAACCGCCCCGCCCCCGCACTCCCGCCATTGGTCGCCCGACACGTCCATCCTCGCGGGGGGCCCGCCCCCACACTCCCGCCATTGGTTGCCCGACACGTCCGTCCATCCTCTCGAGACCCCGCCTTCCCACGGCCAATCAGACAGCGAAGACTCTTCATTACCCGATTGGATGGTTCTCGACTGTCGGTCAACCAGAACCTTTTTTTGCCCCGTTTCCAATATTTTTATAACTGATGAACTGAAGTGTTCAAAGAAAATTAAGGAAAAAAACGGTGATGATTTTTCTCCCGGATTCCTGACGCATTAATCTTTCATTCCTGGAGACTCCAGGGCCGCTCTTATTCAGCTGTGAACAATGTTCCCTTGAAGCTAAACGGCCACGCAGCGCTGCAGGGGTTCCGCGCAGCCGGCGAGCCGGTTTTTAAATTGAAAAACCGCGCATGCACAGAATTTTGAATGGACCACGCGGCCCAAAAGAAAAGTACTGTAAACTTTGGCTGTGGCGTGCCTGAGCTGAGCTTCTGTGAGGTCAGGATGCCCGGTTCTTGGTTTTAAACGTATCTTTGTTCTGCTGGTGCCGGTAAACTTCACTCTTTTTTGCTTTTTTAGTTCTAGGAATGTTTTTGTTCTCGAAATCCTTTCTAGTTTTACATGTAGTCTCGTATCTGGACCTTGAGTTTTTAGTCTTGCTGCTTTTGAGGTCTGCGGAATAAGTTTAGTCCGAGGTTCCAGGCTAGGTTTACTGACCTCTGCCCTCTGGGAATTCGGGGTCAGTGGCCCCCCCCTGGGTTTTACTTCCATTTGTTTTAGGAAAACCCTGTGGGATTCATTGACCTCCGCGGTTACGTCAGGTGGTCCGAGGTTTGGGTCGGGGGTCACGCAGTCATAACATTTAAGCTTCAGTCTGATTGCGTTTTTTAGCTTTTAATTTTTAGTTTTAGTCTGGCAGAAACATATTATCACATTCAGTTTTTGTTTTTCCATATTCTCGTCCCGGTCTTTCAGAGACTTTGGGCAGGATTTTCATTGGGCCGTGGAGACGGGATTGGAGGCGTGTGGGGGGTTAAAATCCAGAAATCGGGGGGCACGAACCCATCCCGCCCCCAACCCACCTCCATGCCAGTTTCAAAGGAGGCGGGTACCCGACCTGTGCTGGGACCCGCCTACCCGAGGCGGGAAGGGGATTAGTGCCAATTAACTGCCTGTTAACAGGTAGTTAACAGGCAGTTTTTAGCCTAATCCCTATTTTCATTGGTGAAGTGTGAGATTCCCGACGGCTCCAAACCACGCCAAGTTAGTGAGGCGGGCCGTCTGGCTGAAGGGCTTGGAGGGGTCGAGATGTCCGGTGTTCAGGTGAGTGATGGGTGCATGAGTGCAGAGGTAAGTGTGTTTGGTGTGTGTAAAGTGTTTAAAGAAGTTCTACTTACCTTTACAGCCTTCCTTCCTTCAGGTCTCGGGAGTCCCTCATCTCACCGGCACAGAAAGCAGAATGGCCGCGATCTGTCAAAAATTGCAGCATTCAGCTTTCTGTTCCGGGGAGATCTCTAAATCATCCTGAGAGGAAGGAATTAACCTGGAGTACAGATTGTCAGTGTTTGACAGCTTCAAACAGCTGTGAAACGCTGATATTTCATCTGTCAAAAGGTCTTGACAGATGAAATGTCAATCTGTGACGCCACCTGTTGCCGGGTGGCCCTTAATTGGCCTGCTGAGCCCGCTGGGCAGGCTCAACAAGGTCAATCAAGTCTAAATCGCGTGGGTTGGCTAGAACTCGATGGAGGCGGGACTACAACCCCGAAAGTTGTAGTCCTGCCTCCTCAATGAAAATCCAGCCCTATGGTTCAAAATTTCTGTTCAAAGCGTTGTTTCATTTATCGCATCACTCACAGGACACGAGAAATGTTGAGTAATAATAAACTGGGGCTCTAACGGCAGCGGAAAACTTGCTCCGTCCGATTCACTTCCCAACATGAGTTCCAAATGTCATGGACGACTGACACGTGTTGGTCAAGTCCCAGAAATTACTTCAACTTTCCTTTTAATCTCGTCGCCTTGTTTGGAGTTTTGGAGGGGGAAAATTTGACTTTTGGGGGATTGTGTAAAATGGGCGATACCGGATCAGCCTCCCCGTGACGCATCTCTCACCAATTTCCATTTCCATTTGACTTCAGTAGAAATCCAGTAGGAAGATTTCAGGAGAAACTCCTTTACCCAGGGAGTGGTGTGAATGTGGAACTCGCTCCCACAGGGAGTGGTGTGAATGTGGAACTCGCTCCCACAGGGAGTGGTGAGAATGTGGAACTCGCTCCCACAGGGAGAGGTGAGAATGTGGAACTCGCTCCCACAGGGAGTGGTGAGAATGTGGAACTCGCTCCCACAGGGAGTGGTGTGAATGTGGAACTCGCTGCCACAGGGAGTGGTGAGAATGTGGAACTCGCTCCCACAGGGAGTGGTGTGAATGTGGAACTCGCTCCCACAGGGAGTGGTGAGAATGTGGAACTCGCTCCCACAGGGAGTGGTGAGAATGTGGAACTCGCTCCCACAGGGAGTGGTGTGAATGTGGAACTCGCTCCCACAGGGAGTGGTGAGAATGTGGAACTCGCTCCCACAGGGAGTGGTGAGAATGTGGAACTCGCTCCCACAGGGAGTGGTGTGAATGTGGAACTCGCTCCCACAGGGAGTGGTGAGAATGTGGAACTCGCTACCACAGGGAGTGGTGAGAATGTGGAACTCGCTCCCACAGGGAGTGGTGTGAATGTGGAACTCGCTCCCACAGGGAGTGGTGAGAATGTGGAACTCGCTCCCACAGGGAGTGGTGTGAATGTGGAACTCGCTCCCACAGGGAGTGGTGAGAATGTGGAACTCGCTCCCACAGGGAGTGGTGAGAATGTGGAACTCGCTCCCACAGGGAGTGGTGAGAATGTGGAACTCGCTCCCACAGGGAGTGGTGAGAATGTGGAACTCGCTCCCACAGGGAGTGGTGTGAATGTGGAACTCGCTAACACAGGGAGTGGTGTGAATGTGGAACTCGCTCCCACAGGGAGTGGTGAGAATGTGGAACTCGCTAACACAGGGAGTGGTGAGACTGTGGAACTCGCTCACACAGGGAGTGGTGAGACTGTGGAACTCGCTCCCACAGGGAGTGGTGAGACTGTGGAACTCGCTCCCACAGGGAGTGGTGAGACTGTGGAACTCGCTCCCACAGGGAGTGGTGAGAATGTGGAACTCGCTCCCACAGGGAGTGGTGAGAATGTGGAACTCGCTCCCACAGGGAGTGGTGTGAATGTGGAACTCGCTCCCACAGGGAGTGGTGAGAATGTGGAACTCGCTCCCACAGGGAGTGGTGAGAATGTGGAACTCGCTCCCACAGGGAGTGGTGTGAATGTGGAACTCGCTCCCACAGGGAGTGGTGAGAATGTGGAACTCGCTCCCACAGGGAGTGGTGAGAATGTGGAACTCGCTGCCACAGGGAGTGGCGAGAATGTGGAACTCGCTCCCACAGGGAGTGGCGAGAATGTGGAACTCGCTGCCACAGGGAGTGGTGTGAATGTGGAACTCGCTGCCACAGGGAGTGGTGTGAATGTGGAACTCGCTCCCACAGGGAGTGGTGTGAATGTGGAACTCGCTCCCACAGGGAGTGGTGAGAATGTGGAACTCGCTGCCACAGGGAGTGGTGTGAATGTGGAACTCGCTCCCACAGGGAGTGGTGAGAATGTGGAACTCGCTCCCACAGGGAGTGGTGTGAATGTGGAACTCGCTCCCACAGGGAGTGGTGAGAATGTGGAACTCGCTCCCACAGGGAGTGGTGAGAATGTGGAACTCGCTCCCACAGGGAGTGGTGTGAATGTGGAACTCGCTGCCACAGGGAGTGGTGAGAATGTGGAACTCGCTGCCACAGGGAGTGGTGAGAATGTGGAACTCGCTCCCACAGGGAGTGGTGTGAATGTGGAACTCGCTCCCACAGGGAGTGGTGAGAATGTGGAACTCGCTGCCACAGGGAGTGGTGTGAATGTGGAACTCGCTCCCACAGGGAGTGGTGAGAATGTGGAACTCGCTCCCACAGGGAGTGGTGAGAATGTGGAACTCGCTCCCACAGGGAGTGGTGTGAATGTGGAACTCGCTCCCACAGGGAGTGGTGAGAATGTGGAACTCACTCCCACAGGGAGTGGTGAGAATGTGGAACTCGCTCCCACAGGGAGTGGTGAGAATGTGGAACTCGCTCCCACAGGGAGTGGTGAGAATGTGGAACTCGCTGCCACAGGGAGTGGTCTGAATGTGGAACTCGCTCCCACAGGGAGTGGTGAGAATGTGGAACTCGCTCCCACAGGGAGTGGTGTGAATGTGGAACTCGCTTCCACAGGGAGTGGTGAGAATGTGGAACTCGCTCCCACAGGGAGTGGTGTGAATGTGGAACTCGCTCCCACAGGGAGTGGTGAGAATGTGGAACTCGCTCCCACAGGGAGTGGTGAGAATGTGGAACTCGCTGCCACAGGGAGTGGTGTGAATGTGGAACTCGCTCCCACAGGGAGTGGTGAGAATGTGGAACTCGCTCCCACAGGGAGTGGTGAGAATGTGGAACTCGCTCCCACAGGGAGTGGTGAGAATGTGGAACTCGCTCCCACAGGGAGTGGTGTGAATGTGGAACTCGCTCCCACAGGGTGTGGTGAGAATGTGGAACTCGCTCCCACAGGGAGTGGTGTGAATGTGGAACTCGCTCCCACAGGGAGTGGTGTGAATGTGGAACTCGCTCCCACAGGGAGTGGTGAGAATGTGGAACTCGCTCCCACAGGGAGTGGTGTGAATGTGGAACTCGCTCCCACAGGGAGTGGTGAGAATGTGGAACTCGCTCCCACAGGGAGTGGTGTGAATGTGGAACTCGCTCCCACAGGGAGTGGTGAGAATGTGGAACTCGCTCCCACAGGGAGTGGTGAGAATGTGGAACTCGCTCCCACAGGGAGTGGTGAGAATGTGGAACTCGCTCCCACAGGGAGTGGTGAGAATGTGGAACTCGCTCCCACAGGGAGTGGTGTGAATGTGGAACTCGCTCCCACAGGGAGTGGTGAGACTGTGGAACTCGCTCCCACAGGGAGTGGTGTGAATGTGGAACTCGCTCCCACAGGGAGTGGTGTGAATGTGGAACTCGCTCCCACAGGGAGTGGTGAGAATGTGGAACTCGCTCCCACAGGGAGTGGTGTGAATGTGGAACTCGCTCCCACAGGGAGTGGTGTGAATGTGGAACTCGCTCCCACAGGGAGTGGTGTGAATGTGGAACTCGCTCCCACAGGGAGTGGTGAGAATGTGGAACTCGCTAACACAGGGAGTGGTGAGACTGTGGAACTCGCTCCCACAGGGAGTGGTGAGACTGTGGAACTCGCTCCCACAGGGAGTGGTGAGACTGTGGAACTCGCTCCCACAGGGAGTGGTGAGAATGTGGAACTCGCTCCCACAGGGAGTGGTGAGACTGTGGAACTCGCTCCCACAGGGAGTGGTGAGAATGTGGAACTCGCTCCCACAGGGAGTGGTGAGAATGTGGAACTCGCTCCCACAGGGAGTGGTGTGAATGTGGAACTCGCTCCCACAGGGAGTGGTGAGAATGTGGAACTCGCTCCCACAGGGAGTGGTGAGAATGTGGAACTCGCTCCCACAGTGAGTGGTGTGAATGTGGAACTCGCTCCCACAGGGAGTGGTGAGAATGTGGAACTCGCTCCCACAGGGAGTGGTGAGAATGTGGAACTCGCTGCCACAGGGAGTGGCGAGAATGTGGAACTCGCTCCCACAGGGAGTGGCGAGAATGTGGAACTCGCTGCCACAGGGAGTGGTGTGAATGTGGAACTCGCTGCCACAGGGAGTGGTGTGAATGTGGAACTCGCTCCCACAGGGAGTGGTGTGAATGTGGAACTCGCTCCCACAGGGAGTGGTGAGAATGTGGAACTCGCTGCCACAGGGAGTGGTGTGAATGTGGAACTCGCTCCCACAGGGAGTGGTGAGAATGTGGAACTCGCTCCCACAGGGAGTGGTGAGAATGTGGAACTCGCTCCCACAGGGAGTGGTGTGAATGTGGAACTCGCTCCCACAGGGAGTGGTGAGAATGTGGAACTCGCTCCCACAGGGAGTGGTGAGAATGTGGAACTCGCTCCCACAGGGAGTGGTGAGAATGTGGAACTCACTCCCACAGGGAGTGGTGAGAATGTGGAACTCGCTGCCACAGGGAGTGGTCTGAATGTGGAACTCGCTCCCACAGGGAGTGGTGAGAATGTGGAACTCGCTCCCACAGGGAGTGGTGTGAATGTGGAACTCGCTTCCACAGGGAGTGGTGAGAATGTGGAACTCGCTCCCACAGGGAGTGGTGTGAATGTGGAACTCGCTCCCACAGGGAGTGGTGAGAATGTGGAACTCGCTCCCACAGGGAGTGGTGAGAATGTGGAACTCGCTGCCACAGGGAGTGGTGTGAATGTGGAACTCGCTCCCACAGGGAGTGGTGAGAATGTGGAACTCGCTACCACAGGGAGTGGTGAGAATGTGGAACTCGCTCCCACAGGGAGTGGTGAGAATGTGGAACTCACTCCCACAGGGAGTGGTGAGAATGTGGAACTCGCTCCCACAGGGAGTGGTGTGAATGTGGAACTCGCTCCCACAGGTTGTGGTGAGAATGTGGAACTCGCTCCCACAGGGAGTGGTGTGAATGTGGAACTCGCTCCCACAGGGAGTGGTGTGAATGTGGAACTCGCTCCCACAGGGAGTGGTGAGAATGTGGAACTCGCTCCCACAGGGAGTGGTGTGAATGTGGAACTCGCTCCCACAGGGAGTGGTGAGAATGTGGAACTCGCTCCCACAGGGAGTGGTGTGAATGTGGAACTCGCTCCCACAGGGAGTGGTGAGAATGTGGAACTCGCTCCCACAGGGAGTGGTGAGAATGTGGAACTCGCTCCCACAGGGAGTGGTGAGAATGTGGAACTCGCTCCCACAGGGAGTGGTGAGAATGTGGAACTCGCTCCCACAGGGAGTGGTGTGAATGTGGAACTCGCTCCCACAGGGAGTGGTGAGACTGTGGAACTCGCTCCCACAGGGAGTGGTGTGAATGTGGAACTCGCTCCCACAGGGAGTGGTGTGAATGTGGAACTCGCTCCCACAGGGAGTGGTGAGAATGTGGAACTCGCTCCCACAGGGAGTGGTGTGAATGTGGAACTCGCTCCCACAGGGAGTGGTGTGAATGTGGAACTCGCTCCCACAGGGAGTGGTGAGAATGTGGAACTCGCTCCCACAGGGAGTGGTGTGAATGTGGAACTCGCTCCCACAGGGAGTGGTGTGAATGTGGAACTCGCCACCACAGGGAGTGGTGAGACTGTGGAACTCGCTAACACAGGGAGTGGTGAGACTGTGGAACTCGCTCCCACAGGGAGTGGTGAGACTGTGGAACTCGCTGCCACAGGGAGTGGTGAGAATGTGGAACTCGCTCCCACAGGGAGTGGTGTGAATGTGGAACTCGCTCCCACAGGGAGTGGTGAGACTGTGGAACTCGCTCCCACAGGGAGTGGTGAGACTGTGGAACTCGCTCCCACAGGGAGTGGTGAGAATGTGGAACTCGCTCCCACAGGGAGTGGTGTGAATGTGGAACTCGCTCCCACAGGGAGTGGTGAGAATGTGGAACTCGCTCCCACAGGGAGTGGTGAGAATGTGGAACTCGCTCCCACAGGGAGTGGTGAGACTGTGGAACTCGCCACCACAGGGAGTGGTGAGAATGTGGAACTCGCTACCACAGGGAGTGGTGAGAATGTGGAACTCGCTCCCACAGGGAGTGGTGTGAATGTGGAACTCGCTCCCACAGGGAGTGGTGAGACTGTGGAACTCGCTCCCACAGGGAGTGGTGAGAATGTGGAACTCGCTCCCACAGGGAGTGGTGTGAATGTGGAACTCGCTCCCACAGGGAGTGGTGAGAATGTGGAACTCGCTCCCACATGGAGTGGTGAGAATGTGGAACTCGCTCCCACAGGGAGTGGTGTGAATGTGGAACTCGCTCCCACAGAGAGTGGTGTGAATGTGGAACTCGCTCCCACAGGGAGTGGTGTGAATGTGGAACTCGCTCCCACAGGGAGTGGTGAGAATGTGGAACTCGCTCCCACAGGGAGTGGTGTGAATGTGGAACTCGCTCCCACAGGGAGTGGTGTGAATGTGGAACTCGCTCCCACAGGGAGTGGTGTGAATGTGGAACTCGCTCCCACAGGGAGTGGTGAGAATGTGGAACTCGCTACCACAGGGAGTGGTGAGAATGTGGAACTCGCTCCCACAGGGAGTGGTGAGAATGTGGAACTCGCTCCCACAGGGAGTGGTGAGAATGTGGAACTCGCTCCCACAGGGAGTGGTGTGAATGTGGAACTCGCTCCCACAGGGAGTGGTGTGAATGTGGAACTCGCTCCCACAGGGAGTGGTGAGAATGTGGAACTCGCTAACACAGGGAGTGGTGAGACTGTGGAACTCGCTCCCACAGGGAGTGGTGAGACTGTGGAACTCGCTCCCACAGGGAGTGGTGAGACTGTGGAACTCGCTCCCACAGGGAGTGGTGAGAATGTGGAACTCGCTCCCACAGGGAGTGGTGAGACTGTGGAACTCGCTCCCACAGGGAGTGGTGAGAATGTGGAACTCGCTCCCACAGGGAGTGGTGAGAATGTGGAACTCGCTCCCACAGGGAGTGGTGTGAATGTGGAACTCGCTCCCACAGGGAGTGGTGAGAATGTGGAACTCGCTCCCACAGGGAGTGGTGAGAATGTGGAACTCGCTCCCACAGTGAGTGGTGTGAATGTGGAACTCGCTCCCACAGGGAGTGGTGAGAATGTGGAACTCGCTCCCACAGGGAGTGGTGAGAATGTGGAACTCGCTGCCACAGGGAGTGGCGAGAATGTGGAACTCGCTCCCACAGGGAGTGGCGAGAATTTGGAACTCGCTGCCACAGGGAGTGGTGTGAATGTGGAACTCGCTGCCACAGGGAGTGGTGTGAATGTGGAACTCGCTCCCACAGGGAGTGGTGTGAATGTGGAACTCGCTCCCACAGGGAGTGGTGAGAATGTGGAACTCGCTGCCACAGGGAGTGGTGTGAATGTGGAACTCGCTCCCACAGGGAGTGGTGAGAATGTGGAACTCGCTCCCACAGGGAGTGGTGAGAATGTGGAACTCGCTCCCACAGGGAGTGGTGTGAATGTGGAACTCGCTCCCACAGGGAGTGGTGAGAATGTGGAACTCGCTCCCACAGGGAGTGGTGAGAATGTGGAACTCGCTCCCACAGGGAGTGGTGAGAATGTGGAACTCACTCCCACAGGGAGTGGTGAGAATGTGGAACTCGCTGCCACAGGGAGTGGTCTGAATGTGGAACTCGCTCCCACAGGGAGTGGTGAGAATGTGGAACTCGCTCCCACAGGGAGTGGTGTGAATGTGGAACTCGCTTCCACAGGGAGTGGTGAGAATGTGGAACTCGCTCCCACAGGGAGTGGTGTGAATGTGGAACTCGCTCCCACAGGGAGTGGTGAGAATGTGGAACTCGCTCCCACAGGGAGTGGTGAGAATGTGGAACTCGCTGCCACAGGGAGTGGTGTGAATGTGGAACTCGCTCCCACAGGGAGTGGTGAGAATGTGGAACTCGCTACCACAGGGAGTGGTGAGAATGTGGAACTCGCTCCCACAGGGAGTGGTGAGAATGTGGAACTCACTCCCACAGGGAGTGGTGAGAATGTGGAACTCGCTCCCACAGGGAGTGGTGTGAATGTGGAACTCGCTCCCACAGGGTGTGGTGAGAATGTGGAACTCGCTCCCACAGGGAGTGGTGTGAATGTGGAACTCGCTCCCACAGGGAGTGGTGTGAATGTGGAACTCGCTCCCACAGGGAGTGGTGAGAATGTGGAACTCGCTCCCACAGGGAGTGGTGTGAATGTGGAACTCGCTCCCACAGGGAGTGGTGAGAATGTGGAACTCGCTCCCACAGGGAGTGGTGTGAATGTGGAACTCGCTCCCACAGGGAGTGGTGAGAATGTGGAACTCGCTCCCACAGGGAGTGGTGAGAATGTGGAACTCGCTCCCACAGGGAGTGGTGAGAATGTGGAACTCGCTCCCACAGGGAGTGGTGTGAATGTGGAACTCGCTCCCACAGGGAGTGGTGTGAATGTGGAACTCGCTCCCACAGGGAGTGGTGAGAATGTGGAACTCGCTCCCACAGGGAGTGGTGTGAATGTGGAACTCGCTCCCACAGGGAGTGGTGTGAATGTGGAACTCGCTCCCACAGGGAGTGGTGAGAATGTGGAACTCGCTCCCACAGGGAGTGGTGTGAATGTGGAACTCGCTCCCACAGGGAGTGGTGTGAATGTGGAACTCGCCACCACAGGGAGTGGTGAGACTGTGGAACTCGCTAACACAGGGAGTGGTGAGACTGTGGAACTCGCTCCCACAGGGAGTGGTGAGACTGTGGAACTCGCTGCCACAGGGAGTGGTGAGAATGTGGAACTCGCTCCCACAGGGAGTGGTGTGAATGTGGAACTCGCTCCCACAGGGAGTGGTGAGAATGTGGAACTAGCTCCCACAGGGAGTGGTGAGAATGTGGAACTCGCCCCCACAGGGAGTGGTGTGAATGTGGAACTCGCTCCCACAGGGAGTGGTGAGAATGTGGAACTCGCTCCCACAGGGAGTGGTGAGAATGTGGAACTCGCTGCCACAGGGAGCGGTGTGAATGTGGAACTCGCTCCCACAGGGAGTGGTGAGAATGTGGAACTCGCTCCCACAGGGAGTGGTGTGAATGTGGAACTCGCTCCCACAGGGAGTGGTGAGAATGTGGAACTCGCTCCCACAGGGAGTGGTGAGAATGTGGAACTCGCTACCACAGGGAGTGGTTGAGGCGAATAACACAGGTAAGGGGAAGCTCAAAAAGTGCATGAGGGGGAAAGGAATAGAAGGATTATGCTGATCGGGGTCGATGAAGAGGAGTGAGAGGAGGCTCGTGTGGAGCATAAACACCGGCACGGACCAGTTGGGCCGAATGGCCTGTTTCTGTGCTGTAAATACTTTGTAATTGTATGTAAATGAGGAGAGATGTATAATGAACAGCTGATCCGATACTGTCCTTCACACAATCGCACAAAGTCAAAATTACTCCCTTTAGCATCAGCCTTCCTAAGAAATTTAATCGATGATCCCAACAAGGGGGGAACAACCGTTCCCAGTGAATGTATGTTGGGATGTGACGTGTGCGGAGCCCGGCGATTTTACACCTCGTAAAACTGATGAGTACAAGATCGCGGCCGACGCCACGATCTCCTGAACGGAACTCCCTGTTGGCATCACCCCTTTAAACCTAATTTTGATCTCGCTGACAAAAAATACAATTATATTTGTCGATGAGTATTCAACTAAAATAAGACGGATATCGAAAGGGACAGCACGGTGGGGATTTCCCCAACTGAAAAATTCCGACTTGTTACCTTAAAATTACGGGTGTTATTTCCTGAGGTTGCTGAGCTCATTCTTTCTTGTTGTTTATTTAAGGTACAAAAACCGTTAAAACATTTTTTAAACCACAACAGATTAAAGGACCAATGGCTCTAGATACAGGTGTGGAATCTGTTTTTAATGTATTTTTGTAAAACCCAAAAGTGGGTCTGTAGCAATAATCTAAAGGGCTGGAACTGTGAGTCTAGGCCCGAGCTGACAGAGTTTAGTTTGGGATTTAATGACATAACTTTGGAATTAAGGCACTATTCTGCAATACACGGGAGAGAGAAAAATAAAACAATTAAAATAAAATTCTGTTTATGCGTCAGTTTTCTTTCTCGACCATTTTGTCTCCACTCCAGACTCGCCCTAAATGAATCCACCCAAGAGGGTACTCGTCCCGTGTCAGCCTGGGTGTGGGGGTTATTCCCATTTAGCCGGACTCCATTCCCACACATGCTATTTTCCAGCAGGGACTATAAGAAGCCGGATCCCTGGCTGATTTTTTTCCCCCCTTACCCGAGGCGATACTGCGGCCAAATGTATTCCTATTAAGATTGAAACTCCCTCACCACAAAGTATTTTTTGCCCCTCGCCCTGTCTTCTGGTATCCGGGGATGAGCCTGTCTACTGAAATGGGAAACTATACCAAACTTTGAAATGGCTCTGATCAATTTCTTCCTCAGCACCTCCCAAACCCGCGACCTCTTCCACCTAGAAGGACAAGGACAGCAGGCGCATGGGAACACCACCACCTCCAAGTTCCCCTCCAAGTCACACACACCATCCCCACTTGGAAATATATCGCCATTCCTTCATCGTCGCTGGGTCAAAATCCTGGAACTCCCTCCCTAACAGCACTGTGGGAGCACCTTCACCACACGGACTGCAGCGGTTCAAGAAGGCGGCTCACCACCACCTTCTCAAGGGGCAATTAGGGATGGGTAATAAATACTGGCTTTGCCAGCAACACCCACATTCCTAAAATAACAGCCACTACACGCGACAAGATGTGACGACTTCCCTTCCTTTACATACGCACATACGAATTAGGAGCAGGAGTCGGTCCCTCGAGCCTGCTCCGCCATTCAATAAGATCATGGCTGATCTGATTACTCCACATTCCTGCCTACCCCCGATAACCTTTCACCCCCTCGCTTACCAAGAATCTATCTACCTCTGCCTTAAAAATATTCAAAGACTCTGCTTCCACCGCCCTCGGAGGAAGAGAGTTCCAAAGGCTCACGACCCTCTGTGAGAAAAAATGCCTCCTCATCTCTGTCTTAAATGGGTGACCTTTTATTTTTAAACAGTGACCCCTAGTTCTAGATTCTCCCACAAGAGGAAACATCCTCTCCACATCCACCCTGTCCAGTCCCCTCAGGATCTTATATGTTTCAATCAAGTCACCTCTTATTCTTCTAAACTCCAGTGGATACAAGCCTAGCCTGTCCAACCTTTCCTCATAAGACGACCCGCCCATTCCAGGTGTTAGTCTAGTAAACCTTCTCTGAACTGCTTCCAGTGCATTTACATCCTTCCTTAAATAAGGAGACCAATAACTGTACACAGTACTCCAGATGTGGTCTCACCAATGCCCTGTATAACTGAAGCATAACCTCCCTACTTTTGTATTCAATTTCCCTCGCAATAAACAATAACATTCTATTAGTGTTAAGTCTGTGTGTTATAGTGAGAATTACTACACAGACCACAAGAGTAAATTCAACAGGTCTTTACTGGTTGGAGGTCGGACTATACTGAATACAATATTATTACACTGTGCTTATATACCGGTGTGGTCACCACCGGTATTACGTATACAGCAGCCAAAGAAAGTAGTACCTTTCTTAAGGTGGACCAGGCTTAAGTTCTCTTAAGGTGGAACAGGTTACATACACCACAATCCTCCCTTTTTAGCTTAACAGTCATATCCCCAAATAAACATAACATATATACATATATAACTTCAGGTATAACAGTTCAAAGGTTCAGTCTCTCAGGAGGCTTTCTGATTCGGCTTGGATAACGCCTTTCAGTGGTCTCTGATTCTTGTTGTTGAGGTGCCTCCTCTAGTTGGTTGCCAATGTATTGGGTGTCACCATTATCAAATACATTCTCGGCCGAGGTAGATGCTTCAGGTTCATGAACGTCTTCCACAGCTGTCTCTGTCACAACCATGGGTTCGACCCTTGCTCTCGACTCTACCAGTTGATCTGCATGACGCCTTATCACATTATGACCAATATCTACGGTGTACATCAGAGGTCCTTGTCTGGCCCGGATTGTTCCGGACTGCCATTTGTCATTTCCATAGCCCCTTGCCATCACTGGTTGTCCTACGTCGAAAGTTCGAGTGGTCTTGCTGTTAATATGCCGAAACTGTTTGTTTTCCACTTCCCTCCGCACATTTGGTTTTAACAAGTCCAACTTGGACCGCAACCTCCTGTTATAAAACATCATAGCAGGACTTTGGTTAGTCACGGCATGATCGGCGTTTCTATATGACATCAGGAACTTATCGACCTTGTGTTGCAGCGGAATCTGATCATCATTCATGGCCTTAATAGCCTTTTTGAATGTCTAGACAAACCTTTCAGCCAACCCGTTTGTCGCCGGATGATATGGGGCAGAGGTATAATGTTTAACTCCATTCTTCTTTAAGAATTGTTGGAATTCTTCCGATACAAACTGTGGTCCGTTGTCCGAACAGATCTGTTCTGGCAATCCGTTCCTTGCGAATATTGTTCTTAACACCGCAATTGTCTTTTCTGAAGTAATGGTATTCATCTTGATGACTTCTGGCCATTTGGAATGTGCGTCCACCGCGATTAGGAACATGGAGTCCATGAATGGACCAGCAAAGTCAATGTGTACGCGTTGCCATGGGGCTGAAGGCCATTCCCATAGGTGTAGCGGTGCTATCGGAGGTGCATTTTGCACTTTTTGACACCCAGCGCAGCTTTTCGTTAACTCCTCAATCTGTTGGTCAATACCCGGCCACCATACGTAAGCCCTAGCAAGACTTTTCATTTTAACTCCCCCCAGATGACCTTCATGTAGTTCTTTTAAAACTCTTTCCCTTAACTTGGGAGGAATAATCACTCTTGTCCCGTACATCAAAGTACCATGGCAGACGGACAGCTGGTCTCGCCTTGCCGAGAATGCCGGTAACAGAGGATCACCCCGTGTTGGCCATCCTTTCACTGTCACCTCGTAGACTCTGGACAGTGTCGGGTCGTTCCTGGTTTCTCTTTCAATACTTGCGTTGGTGACAGGTAAACACTCGATAATGGTCGAATGAAATAACTCAACAGGGTCAACTTCCGTCGTGTCTTCATCTTCAGGTAATGGCAGGCGCGACAGGCCATCAGCATTGCCATGCTGTTTCGTACCTTTGAATTCTATCTGATATTGATGTGCCCCTAAGAAAAGAGACCATCTCTGGAGACGCTGTGCTGTCATCACCGAAACACCCTTCTTAGGGTTAAAAATGGACACCAACGGTTGATGGTCCGTCAGAAGTGTGAATTTTTGGCCCTGTAGGTAATGATTAAACTTCTTCACTCCCCATACAAGGCTAAGGGCCTCCCTATCGATCTGCGCATAGTTGCGCTCAGCGGAGGTCAATGATCTGGATGCAAACGCGACTGGCCTTTCCGTGCCATTTGGCAATTTATGTGAGAGTACTGCCCCAATACCATATGGAGAAGCATCACAAGCCAACCGAATAGGCAGTGTCGGGTTGAAGTGAGCCAACACTTCCTCTGAGGTGATCAATTCTTTGCTTTTGCGAAATGCCTTCCTCCAGTTTTCGCCCCAGTCCCATGGTACCCCTTTCTGTAAAAGAGCGTTCAACGGATGCAGCACCGTGGATAGATTTGGCAGAAATTTATGGTAATAGTTAATTAATCCTAGAAACGACCTCAACTGAGAGACATTCTCCGGAGCGGGAGCCTTTACAACTGCCGTTATCTTGTCAGGAGACTTATGAAGCCCCTCCCGGTCAATGACATGACCACAGTACGAGATCCGCTTCTGGAAGAACTCACATTTCTGCCGATTTACTCTAAGTCCATACTCTTTCAGTCTGTTGAGCACCAGTTCCAAGTTAGCGAGATGCTGTTCATCACCATCACCTGTGATCAGAATGTCGTCCAGGTAACATTGTGTGCCTGGAATTCCCTGTAATACCTGCTCCATGGCCCTCTGCCAAATTGCTGGAGCCGATGCCACACCAAAAACCAGCCTATTGTACCGGTACAACCCTCGATGCGTGTTGATCGTGAGGTATTGGCGTGACTCTTCTTCAACCGCCATCTGCAAGTACGCCTGCGCCAGGTCTATCTTGGTGAAGTGTTTCCCACCAGACAGTGAAGCGAAAATATCCTCAATCCGTGGAAGCGGATACTGCACCGTGTGAAGCACCGGATTAACGGTGATCTTGAAATCTCCACAGATGCGAACCTTCCCTGGATCTCCTGGCTTATTGTTCGCAGGACATTTCATAACGGGAACAATGGGCGTAGCCCACTCACTCCAATCTACTTTAGACAGTACCCCTGAACATTCTAGTGCTTCCAGCTCCGCTTCAACCGCAGGTCGTATCGCATAGGGTACCGGTCTGGCTTTAAAAAATTTTGGTTGTGCATGTTCATCAATCTTGATGTTTGCCGTAATTCCTCTCAGTGTTCCCAGTCCCGGCTGGAACACCTCTTTAGCCTCATCCAATATTCTGGACAATCGTTTAGGTTTGACAGCTGTTTCCCCGGAATCTACCGTTAGTGCTTTCAAGGAGTGCCAGTCCATATTCATTTTCCTAATCCACTCCCGTCCTAGTAGTGGTGGACCTCCTTCAGGTAGCACATATAAGTCCATTACTTGGCTTCCTTCGCCCTTGTGGACCACTTCTACCTCTATTTTTCCGATGGGGTACACTCTTTGCCCCGTGTACGTTTTCAATATAATCTCCGTATCCTGTAAGGGAATATGTTGGAATAACCTTCTGTAATCTTTCTTATTCATGACCGTCAATGCCGATCCAGTGTCCAATTCCATTTTTACTTGGACTCCTGCTATCTTAAGAGTGACCCAAATTGTCTGGAGGTCTGTATCCTTACCAACGTTGTGTATTCTTAAGCTATCCAGTTCATTACTGCTAGCGTCTGAATCTGACTTCTGTTCGGTCAAACTGTTCTTTGTCACCTTGTGTACCTTTGCATATTTTCCTTGCGGTGACTTTTTATTGCTGGTCTTCTTTCCTGACCGGCATACTTTAGCTATGTGGCCAAGCCTGCCACACGTTCTGCATTCTTGGTTTTTAAACCAACACTGGTTCTGATCGTGCGTTGTCTTTCCACAACGATAACATTTGACAGAACTCAAACCCAATTTGTTTGTACCGAGTTCCGGTGGCCGTAGCTGCATTACTGCCGTGCCTCTCGCTGCGGCCTCATGTGCTGCTGCCATAGTGACCGCCTTCTCGAGAGACAGCTCATTCTCCTCGAGCAGTCGCCTTTGTGTATCCTGTTTAAATAAACCACACACAAATCTATCTCGAAGTGCCTCTGTCAGTCCCGTTCCAAACTGACAATATTTTGCTAGCTTACATAATTCCATCAAATATTCAGCATTGCTTTCATTTTGCAGCTGTCTTCTATCGTAAAATTTAAATCGTTCCGCTAGCATCAGCGGCGTGGGGCTAAGATGATTTTTTAGGACAGTAACAATCTGTTCGAACGTCTTATCCGCCGGTTCATCTGGTGATAACAGGTGTTTCAATTGCCCGTATGTCTTCGCACCCATTAAGTTTAGTAATGTTAGTGCTTTATCTGCCTCAGGAATTTTATTTGCCTTACAATAGTTTTGTATGCGTTCTACATACATAGCCCAGTCTTCTATATCACTGTCGAAGGCATTAATGTTCCCATGTTTAGGCATCGTAGCAATTTATCGTATTTTTAATGTTATCTAAGATGGCGGCTTCCCGCTCTTGCCGTCGTCCTCCGCCCACAAAATGGCGGTTTTCCCGCGCTTGGCGGTCTTCACCCGTCCCCCGACGCTGTCTCCGCTTCACCGCGGCTCTCGCGCCTTCAGTTTCCCCAGACGCTGCGCCTCTAGCCCGAATGCGGCCCTTATCTCCAGTCGCGATCGATGTCCCGCGCTGCGCCTCTCGCTCGAAAGCGGCCCGGCCCTTATCTCTGGTCGCGATCGACCTCACCGCCCTTATTCCTCCGTCTTCCCAGCCCCGTCTGTACAGCCAACGCGGTTGACTTTCTGTCGCGTCGCTGCCCGGCTTACCCACCACGAGGTAGTAGAAGAAGCTGACAGTCGCTGATGGAGGCTTCGAGGTCAGGATGTCTTCTGCACTCCGGTTGCTCGATGCCTGCCGCTCGACGTGTCTTCTCGTAGGTGATGAGGGTGGAAACCTCTCTTCGACGTCCTGTCTGTGGACGAAGTCGCCGTGGAAATTACTGCAGCAGGGTAAGAATCGGACTCGTCGCCACTGTTAAATCTGTGTGTTATAGTGAGAATTACTACACAGACCACAAGAGTAAATTCAACAGGTCTTTACTGGTTGGAGGTCGGACTATACTGAATACAATATTATTACACTGTGCTTATATACCGGTGTGGTCACCACCGGTATTACGTATACAGCAGCCAAAGAAAGTAGTACCTTTCTTAAGGTGGACCAGGCTTAAGTTCTCTTAAGGTGGAACAGGTTACATACACCACAATTAGCTTTCCTGATTACTTGCTGTACCTGCATAGTAACCTTTTGTGATTCATGCACTAGGACACCCAGATCCCTCTGCACCTCAGAGCTCTGCAATCTCTCACCATTTAGATAATATGCTTTTTTATTCTTCCTGCCAAAATGGACAACTTCACATTTTCCCACATTATACTCCATTTGCCAGATCTTTGCCCACTCACTTAACTTATCTATATCCCTTTGTAGCCTCCTTATGTCCTCTTCACAATTTACTTTCCTACCTATCTTAGTGTCATCAGAAAATTTAGCAACCATACCTTCTGTCCCTTCGTCCAAGTCATTTATATAAATTGTAAAAAGTTGAGGCCCCAGCACTGATCCCTATGGCACACCACCTGTTACATCTTGCCAATCAGAAAATGATCCATTTATGCCTACTCTCTGTTTCCTGTTAGCTAGCCAATCTTCTATCCATGCCAATATGTTACCCCTTACACGATGAGCTTTTATTTTCCACAATAACCTTTGATGTGGCACCTTATCAAATGCCTTCTGGAAATCTAAGTACAGTACATCCACTGGTTCCCCTTTATCAACAGCACATGTTACTTCCTCAAAGAATTCCAATAAATTGGTTAAACATGATTTCCCTTTCACAAAACCATGTTGACTCTGCCTGATTACTTTGAACTTTTCTAAGTACCCTGCTAGAATGTCTTTAATAATAGCTTCTAACATCTTCCCTAGGACAGATGTTAAGCTAACTGGCCTGTAGTTTCTTGCTTTCTGTCTCCCTCCCTTTTTGAATAAAGGAGTTACATTTGCTATTTTCCAATCTAATGGAACCTTCCCTGAATCTAGGGAATTTTGGAAAATTAAAACCAACACATCAACTATCTCACTAGTCACTTCTTTTAAGACCCTAGGGTGAAGTCCATCAGGACCCGAAGACTTGTCAGCCCGCAGCTCCAACAATTTGCTCAGTACCACTTCCCTGGTGATTGTAATTTTCTTGGGTTCCTCCCTCCCTTCCATTTCCTGATTTACAGCTATTTCTGGGATGTTACTTGTATCCTCTATAGTGAAGACCGATGCAAAATACCTGTTCAATTCAACTGCCCTCTCCTTATTTTCCATTATTAATTCCCCAGACTCACTTTTTATAGGACCAACACTCACTTTGTTAACTCTTTTCTTTTTAAAATATCTATAGAAACTCTTACTATCTGTTTTTATATTTCTAGCTAGCTTTCTCTCGTACTCTAATTTTTCTCTCCTTATTAATCTTTTAGCCATTCTTTGCTGTTTTTTATATTCTGTTGTTGTGTCTCAAGGGGTTTTATACCCTTACCTATATAACAATTAAGAAGGACTCCGGGGTGGAGAGTTTAGTTAACGGCCATTTTATTTACAATGTGCTTCTTCACTCAATGCACTACATTTCCCATAGTGCATTGCAAATCACCACTACGGTATCCCATGTGGGACAATTAGAGTCATAGAGTCATAGAGTTATACAGCACAGAAAGAGGCCCTTCGGCCCATCGTGTCTGCGCCGACCATCAATCCCTGTCCAGTCTAATCCCATTTTCCAGCATTTGGTCCATAGCCTTGTATGCAATGGCATTTCAAGTGCTCATCCAAATGCTTCTTGAATGAGGGTTCCTGCCTCTACCACCCTTTCAGGCAGTGAGTTCCAGATTCCAACCACCCTCTGGGTGAAAAAGTTCCTCCTCAAATCCCCTCCAAACCTCCTGCCCCTTACCTTGAATCTATGCCCCCTTGTTATTGACCCCCCTACTAAGGGGAAAAGTTCCTCTTTATCTACCCTATCTATGCCCCTCATCATTTTGTACACCTCAATCAGGTCCCCCCTCAGCCTTCTTTGCTCCAAGGAAAACAACCCCAGCCTGTTTAGTCTTTCTTCATAGCTGAGGCGCTCCATCCCAGGTAACATCCTGGTGAATCTTCTCTGCACCCTCTCCAAAGCAATCACATCCTTCCTATAGTGAGGCGACCAGAACTGCACACAGTACTCCAGCTGTGGCCTCACCAGCGTTTTGTACAGCTCCATCATAACCTCCCTGCTCTTATATTCTATGCCTCGGCTAATGAAGGTAAGTATCCCATATGCCTTTTTAACCACCTTATCTACCTGTTCCGCTGCCTTCAGGGATCTATGTACATGTACACCAAGGTCCCTCTGACCCTCTGTACTTCCTAGGGTCCTACCACTCATTGTGTATTCCCTTGCCTTATTTGTCCGTCCAAAATGCATCACCTCGCACTTTTCAGGGTTAAATTCCATTTGCCACTTTTCCGCCCATCTGACCAACCCGTTTATATCGTCCTGTAGCCTGAGGCTTTCCTCCTCGCAATTTACCACCCCGCCAATTTTCGTGTCATCTGCAAACTTACTGATCATACCTTTTACATTCTCATCCAAATCATTTATGTAGATCACAAACAGCAAGGGTCCCAGCACCGATCCCTGAGGTACCCCACTGGACACAGGCTTCCAGTCACAAAAGCAACCTTCGACCATCACCCTCTGCCTCCTGCCACTCAGCCAGTTTAGGATCCAACGCGCCAAGGCACCCTGGATCCCATGGGCTCTTACCTTCTTGACCAGTCTCCTATGCGGGACTTTGTCAAAAGCTTTACTGAAATCCATGTAAACCACATCCACAGCATTTCCCTCATCCACACACCTAGTCACCCCCTCGAAAAATTCAATCAGATTGGTCAGACATGATTTACCCTTGACAAAGCCATGCTGACTATCCCCGATTAATCCTTGCCTCTCCAAGTGGAGACTAATTTTGTCCCTCAGAATTTTTTCCAATAATTTCCCTACCACAGATGTTAGGCTCACTGGCCTATAATTCCCTGGTTTATCCCTGCTACCCTTCTTGAATAATGGTACTACGTTAGCTGTTCTCCAGTCCTCTGGTACATCCCCTGTGGCCAGAGAGGTTCTGAAAATTTGTGTCAGAGCCCCTGCAATCTCCTCCTTTGCCTCACACAACAGCCTGGGATACATCTCGTCCGGGCCTGGGGATTTATCCACTTTTTGGCCTGCTAAAACCGCTAGTACCTCCTCCCTCTCGATGCTAATATGTTCAAGTATGTCACAGTCCCCTTGCCCGATTTCTATGTCTACATCGTCTTTCTCCATAGTGAACACAGATGCAAAAAATTCATTTAAAACCCCGCCTACATCATCTGGCTCTACACACAGATTGCCACTTTGGTCCCTAATGGGCCCTACCCTTTCCCTGGTTATCCTCTTGCCCTTAATATACTTATAAAACATCTTAGGATTTTCCTTTATTTTGCTCGCCAGTGTTATTTCATGGCCCCTCCTCGCCCTCCTAATTTCTTTTTTAAGTATGCCCCTGCACTTTTTATACTCCTCTAGGGCTTCCTCCGTCTTTAGTCTTTTGTAACTGCCAAAAGCCCCCCTTTTTCTCCTAATGCATTTTTGTATATCCCTTGTCATCCAAGGTTCCCTTTGCTTGTTGGTCCCACCCTTGACCTTTACAGGAACATGTTGGCGTTGTACTCTCTCTATTTCCCTTCTGAAAGTCTCCCACTGCTTTGATGTGGATTTTCCTATAAGTAGCTGCTCCCAGTCCACTTTGGCCAGATCCTGCCTTATCATATTAAAATCAGCCTTTCCCCAATTTAGAACCCTTATTTCCGGGCCGTCTTTGTCTTTTTCCATGACCACCTTAAATCTCACCGAATTATGGTCACTGTCGCCAAAATGCTCTCCTACTGACACTTCCACCACTTGCCCGGCTACATTCCCTAGAATTAGGTCCAGTACCGCCCCCTCTCTTGTAGGACTTTCTACATGTTGGCTCAAAAAGCTCTCCTGGATGCACTTTAAGAATTCTGCACCCTCTAAGCCTTTCACACTCTGACTATCCCAATTAATATTGGGGAAGTTGAAATCCCCCACTATTACTACCCTATTATTTTCGCACTTCTCTGAGATTTGCCTACATATCTGTTCCTCTATCTCCCCCTGACTGTTCGGGGGCCTATAGTACACTCCCAGCAAAGTGCTTGCCCCCTTTTTGTTTTTAAGTTCTACCCATATGGCCTCATTAGAGGAACCCGCTAATATATCATCCCTCCTTACAGCAGTAATTGATTCCTTAATTAATATTGCAACACTCCCTCCCCTTTTACACCCCCCTCTGTCTCGCCTGAAGATTCTATACCCGGAATATTGAGCTGCCAGTCCTGACCCTCCCTCAACCATGTCTCCGTGATAGCAACAATATCGTACTCCCATGTGTTCAGCAACAACTTCAGTTCATCCACCTTATTTGCAAGACTCCTTGCATTAAAATAAATGCCTTCCAGCCTTGCCATATTCCCTTTTGCCTCCACATATTTGCTCTGCCTTCCCAGCTGACTTGTTTTTTCCTCCGTATTTGGCTGTAAATCACCCCCTACTATAGTTCCACTCTGTATCCCATCCCCCTGCCAAGTTAGTTTAAGCCCCCCCCAGCAGTGCTAGCAAACCTCCCCGCAAGGATACTGGTTCCCCTCTGGTTCAGGTGTAAACCGTCCGACTTGTACAAGTCCCACCTTTCCCAGAAGCAGACCCAGTGATCCAGGAAACTAAAGCCCTCCCTCCTGCACCATCCCTTTAGCCACGCATTCATCTGTTCTATCTTCCTATTCCTATACTCACTAGCACGTGGCACCGGGAGTAATACATATTCAAAATACAACATATTTTCTCCCCCTTAAAATAGAATGTCCACAAAACAGAATAACTGAAAATGACTATAACTTTGGAAGAGAGGGTAGACTGCCTCTACATTCCGCTAACCCTAGGGATTATTCTGCCCCATGCACACAGGTTAGCACTAACTGTAACTAAGGCGCTCTGGAGGCTGCCTTTCTCTTTGGGGGTAACGCCTAGTCTCAGGAGCAGGCTCTGGCTGGCTCTCCCGTGACCCTGCAGGTGTGGCTTCCTCCCTCGATGGCACAAGAGTGGATGGTGCCACCGTCTCAGGGTCGGACGACCAGTTCCTGCTGGAGCCCCCAGCAGGTCCTTAATCCTCTGTTTCTTGGGTTACCTGTGGCGACTGTCTTGGCAGTAACTGGTCTACATGCCGTCTCCATGTTCGGTCGTCTCCGCTGCGGACACGGTATGAAACGGGGCCCATCTTTTGAATGACCGTAGCCGGGACCCACCGCTCCGGGGTGGTGTAGTTACGTGCAAGGACTTTGCCCCCCACCACAAAGTGTCGTTCTTTGGACCTCTGAGCTCGTCTGCTGACTTGATCCTGCTGATTGGCATGCACCACTGCTTCTGTGGACGTTGGCCTCAGCAGGTCAAGGCGTGTCCGTAGCTGCCTTCCCATGAGTAGGTAAGCAGGAGATGCTCCAGTCGTAACATGAGGCGTGTTTCGGTATTTCAGCAAGAAAGCATTCAGGCGCTGCTTTAGAGGAGCATCACTTCTTGCCGCTTTCAACGCGCGTTTCAGCGTTCTGACAAATCTCTCCGCTAATCCATTCGTGGATGGATGTTAAGGCGCGGAGAACGTGTGCTGGATTCCATTGCTCTTGAGGAACTCCTCCATCTCCTGGGATGTGAACTGTGTTCCATTGTCGGTTACGATCTGCTCCGGCAGACCAAATCGCCCGAACATCTCTCTCAGAGTCTCGATGGTTTTCTCCGTAGTGGTAGTGGACATTACTGCAAGCTCCGGCCATTTGGAATGGGAGTCCACCGCAACCAGGAATATCGTTCCTTCCACTGGCCCTGCGAAGTCCAGATGGATCCGTTGCCACGGTGTCGCCGGCCATTCCCATGGATGCAGTGGCGCTGCTCTTGGCGTATCCCTGGTTGTCTCGCATGATGGGCATGATTTCGCTTCAACTTCAATTTCATGATCCAGACCGGGCCACCAGAAGTAGCTTCGTGCCAGCTCCTTCATCCAGACAATACCACAATGTCCTGAGTGCAGCTCGTTGAGGACATGTTTCCGCAGCTTTGGTGGTATGATCACTTGCATGCCCCAAAGGAGGCATCCTGACGTGACAGACAGCTCCTTCCCTCTTGACAGGTAAGGTAAGAGCTCAGGTGGTGCGTCTGACACCCGTGATCCGTCTCCTCGCATCACCCGATCCAGCACCTTGGATAGCGTAGGGTCCACTCTGGTCTCTTTCTTGACCTGCCGGGCCGTGACAGGGGCATTGCTCACCATGTCAAAGTAGAAAATCTTCTGCTCACAGCCTCCAGAGGGCACAGGCAGCGGAAGTCTTGACAATCCGTCCACATTGCCATGTGCTGCTGACCTCCGGTATTTGATGTTGTAATTGTGAGCGCTTAACATCAGCGCCCAGCGCTGCACCCTGCACGCTGCCAGGGAGGGTATTCTTGTGTGTGGACCAAAGATCGATGTCAGAGGACAATGATCCGTCAGCAAGGTGAGTTTCCTTCCGCACAAGTAGTGATGGAACTTTTTGATTCCAAAGATGATGCCCAAAGCCTCTTTTTCGATCTGCGGGTATTTCACCTCCGCCTTGCTCAGGGACCTTGACGCGAATGCAATCGGCTTCTCTTTGCCTGAGGGAAAGATGTGGGACATGACTGTGCCGACGCTATAAGGCGACGCGTCACAGGCCAGCTGAATCTGCAACGACGGGTCAAAGTGCGTCAACACTCTGGGGTCAGTCAAAGCTGCTTTGGCTTTCTTGAATGCAGCTTTGCACTCCTTCGTCCACTCCCAGGCCTTGCCCTGACACAGCAATTCATGTAATGGCTTCAACAGTGATGCCAGCTGTGGAATAAACTTTCCGTAATAGTTCAGGAGACCTAAGAATGACCGCAGCTGGCCGACATTTGTAGGTGCAGGAGCGTCGGCAATGGCTTTCACTTTCGACGGTGCTGTGTGTAGGCCGTCGGCGTCGATGACATGGCCTAGGTACTCCACTGATGGCTTGAAAAATTCGCATTTGTCCTTGCGAACGCTTAAGCCATATTCTTAAAGTCTTCCCAGTGTCTTCGTAAGGTTCTGCAGATGCTCATTGTCGTCCTTTCCTGTGACAAGGATATCGTCGAGATAACATTGTACCCCTGGAATGCCGCTTAAGATCTGGTCCATAGCCCGCTGAAACAATGCTGGTGCTGACGTTATACCAAAGGGTAGGCAGCAGTACCTGTAGAGGCCCTTGTGGGTGGTGATGGTGAGATACTTCTGTGAGTCCTCTTCTACATGCATCTGCAAGTAGGCTTGGCATAGATCAATCTTGCTAAACTTCTGACCGCCTGCTAGACCCGCGAAAAGATCTTCAATGATGGGGAGGGGGTACTGTTCAGCTGAGAGCACAGGATTCACTGTTACTTTGAAATCTCCACATAAGCGAACCGCGCCATCACTCTTCATCACTGGTACCACGGGCGTGGCCCACTCACTGTGCGAAACCGGCACCAGGATCCCTATCTTGACCAGACGCTCCAGGTCAGCCTCCACCTTTGGTCTGAGGGCGTAGGGAACGTTCCTGGCCTTCAGGAATCATGGCTAGCTGTCAGGCTTCACCTTGAGTTTGACCATAATCCCCTTCATACTCCCCAATTCTCCGTCAAAGACAGCCACATGCTTTGTCAACACTGTCGCTAGCCCCGCCTCTTCGACTGACACCGCATTCACTTTTTTCCAATCCAGATAAATTTTCTCCAACCATGGCCTGCCCATCAGGAATGGATAGTCACCCTTGACCACGTAAACTGGCAGCATCACGGTTTGTCCATTAAGCTCCACCTTGACCTCCATCTTACCCAGCATTGGGACTGTTTCCCCAGTGTAGGTCTTTAAGATGAGCTTGGCCGGCGTCAGTGATAGGTGGTTTAGCTTTTCTTTGAATAGCTTCTCTGAAATCAAGGAGACAGCGGCCCCCGTATCCAGCTCCATTTTGACCGGTATTCCCTCTAGTAGTGGAGTGACTCCATAGCCTGATGAGCCTCCATTCACCGTTAACACATAGAGATTCAGCTCCCCATCAGAGTCTGTGTCACTGTCTTCCTATTCTTGTTTCACCATGTATAGGTTTTTCTTTTTAGAACGCCAGTTGGATGTGTTTCCTTGTTTGTTTTTGTGTGTCTCTGTGTAGGATTGTTTGCTTTGCCCTTTACACACACGTTCAATGTGTCTTTTCTTTTCACATTTCCGACAGGTCAGGTCTTTACACCAGCAGTCAGGTGGCTGATGACCTGACCTTCCACATCTGTAACACTCTCTGGCGCCCCTTGCATGCTTATCCGGTGTAGCTGCTACCCTGTGCACTCTTGTTGCAGCCCCCAACAGCTGTGCATCTTTAGCTGCTAACTCCATAGACACAGCGAGCTCCACTGCTGATTTAAGCATCAGTTTGTCAGTCGTGAGCAAGTGCTTCTGTGTTGCTTCACATCTTAATCCACACACAAACCTATCACGGACAGTGTCATTTAGAGTTTCACCAAACTCACAATGCTCAGTTAGCTTCTTTAGCACTGCAACATATTCGGCTATGGACTCACCCTCCCCTTGGTTTCGTTTGTGAAACCTGAACCTCTCGGCAATCAGCAGCAGCTTGGGTGCAAAATGTGTTTCCAAAACTTCCACAATCTGATCATATGTCTTAGCGCCGGGCTTATCTGGGTGCATCAAACTCCGTAACAAGCCAAATGTTTTTGCTCCAATCACACTGAGGAACGTCGCCACTTTCACGTCATCTTTAATGCCATTTGCAGTCGCGAAAAATCCAAAACGCTCTGTATAAGCCCTCCATTGCTCCGCCGTTTCATCAAATGGTCCAAACGCTCCGGTTAGCATAGCCATCTTGTTATCTTTTTTTTTCTTTACAGCCCTTTTCCTCCACTTTTTAAAATTTATTTTTACAGTCCTTTTTCCTCCACTTCGTTTCACTGTATCGTTACTCTCCCCCTTCTTATTTGTGTAACACACGAACCGCCACCTTTACGAGGTGATTGCATCAGCACTAAACTGCGGGCGCGCCATTAAGAAAAGACAGGAACTTCTTACTTTAAACATCGCCGATTCCAGTGCAAAGTGATGCGCAAGTCCGTCGTCCTCGTCGCCAGTTTTGTTGTGTCTCAAGGGGTTTTATACCCTTACCTATATAACAATTAAGAAGGACTCCGGGGTGGAGAGTTTAGTTAATGGCCATTTTATTTACAATGTGCTTCTTCACTCAATGCACTACATTTCCCATAGTGCATTGCAAATCACCACTACGGTATCCCATGTGGGACAATTCTAATACACATTCAAAATACACAACATCTGTCCAATCTTCTGACCTGCCACCCATCTTTGCGCAATTATATGCTTTTCCTTTAAGTTTAATACTATCTTTAACTTTTTTACTTAACCACAGATGGTGGGTCCTCCCCTTGGAATTTTTCTTTCTTGTTGGAATGTATATATTCTGTGTATTTTGAAATAGCCCCTTAAATGTCTGCCACTGCATCTCTATTGACCTATCCCTTAACCTAATTTGCCAGTTCACGTTAGCTAGCTCTGCTTTCATGCCCTCATAATTGCCCTTATTTAAGTTTAAAATACTAGTCTCTCAAACTGAATGTAAAATTCAATCATATTATGGTCGCTGCTACCTAGGGGCGCCTTCACTATGAGGTCATTAATTAATCCTATCTCGTTGCACAATACCAGGTCTAGTATAGACTGCTCTCTGGTTGGCTCCAGAACGTGCTGTTGTAAGAAACTATCCTGAAAACATTCCATGAACTCCTTATCTATGCTACCTTTGCCCATCTGATTTTTCCAGTCTATATGCAGATTAAAATCCCCCATGATTATTGCCATACCCTTCTGACAAGCTCCCATTATTTCTTCCTTTATACTCCATCCTACCATGTGGTTACGGTCAGGGGGCCTGTACACCACTCCCACAAGTGACTTCTTGCCTTTATTATTTCTCATTTCTACCCAAACCGCTTCTACATCCTGGTTTCCTGAACTTAGGTCATCCCTCTCTATTGTGCTAATACCATCATTAATTAACAGAGTCACCCCTCCACCTTTTCCCACCTTCCTGTCCTTCCTAAATGTCGTGTACCCTTCAATATTCAGGTCCCAATCTATGTCATCCTGCAGCCATGTTTCTGTAATGGCTATCAGATCGTATTTATGTATTTCTATTTGCGCTATCAGTTCATCTGTTTTGTTTCGAATGCTACGTTCCTTCAAATGCAGAGCCTTTAGTTTTGTCCTTTTATTATTTTTGTAACCTCTAGCCTTATTGATTTACTCTTAGATCTGTACTCTCGATCCCGTCCTGTCACGGTCTGTTTATCATTTCACATATTAATACCTTTCTCTATTGCCTTGTCTCTACTCTTTGATTTACCACATTTTCCCAAATTTGATCCCTTGCCCCCACTATTTAGTTTAAAGCCCTCTCTACCGCCCTAGTTATATGACTCGCCAGAACACTGGTCCCAGCACGGTTCAGGTGAAGACCGTCCCAACAATACAGATCCCACTTTCCCCAGTGTGGTGCCAGTGCCCCAGGAATCGAAACCCATTTCTCCCACACCAGTCTTTGAGCCACGCATTTATCTCTCTAATTTTATTTACCCTATGCCAATTTGCTTGTGGCTCAGGTAATAATGCAGACATTATTACCCTTGAGGTTCTGCTTTTTAATTTAGTCCCTAGCTGCTCATACTCTCTCAGCAGAACTTCTTTCCTAGTTCTATCTATGTCATTGGTACCTACATGGACCATGACCACTGGCTCCTCCCCCTCCCACTGCAAGTTCCTCTCCAGCCCAGAGCAGATGTCCCGAACCCAGGCACCGGGCAGGCAACATAGTCGCCTGGACTCTCGCTCTTGGCCGCAGAGAACAGTATCTATCCCTCGACTATGCTGTCCCCAATTACCACTACATTCCTATTAACTCCCCCCACTTGAATGGCTTCCTGTACCTCGGTGCCATGGTCAGTTTGCTCATCCACCCTGCAGCCACCGCTTTCATCCATACTGGACGCAAAAACCTCAAACCTGTTGGACAATTGCAAAGGCTGAGGCTCCTCCACCTCCTGGGTCCCCATACCTGCCTCATTCACAGTCACATCCTCTTGTCCCTGACCACTGACCAAATCAGAAAACCCTATCCTAAGGGGTGTGACTGCCTCCTGGAATGAAGTGTCCAGGTAACTTTCCCCCTCTCTGATGCATCGCAGAGTCCGCAGCACGGCCTCCAGCTCATCAACTCTGAGCTGAAGCTCCTCGAGCCACAGACACTTACCGCAGATGTGTTTGTCCTGGATCACACTGGCGTCCAGGTGCTCCCACATACTGCAGTCGCAACACATCACCTGCCCTGCCATCTTTATTGAGTCTTAATTAATTAATTTTTATTAATTAATAAACCCTACTACACCTAATAAGATTTATTACTGCTAGTAAACTAGTACTAATGAATCCTTACAATTACTAATAAATTTCCTGGACTTTAAAAGATAAGGGAAGTGAGCAAAATACTCGCCAACCAATCACTTACCCTTTTCCCTGTGATGTCACCTTTTATTTTTCTCCAGATGCGGTTGGGGGGTGTTACAGAACCGAACTCCCGCTGGTTCTCCGTCCCCTCTTGTGCAGCTTTTTAACTCCTGCTCTCCTGGAAGCTGACAAAGATAGAAAAAGAAAGGAACACCTCCCTCCCCAAACTCCCTCACTCACCAAACTCACAGCTTTACACTCTGTTCCAAGCTGCACTCTGTGACAAACTCAACTCTAGTTTGGTTTTGTTCCTTCTCTCCCGGTATGGCGTCTCCTCCAGGCCTTCCTGCAATGACATTCCTGAGATTGGAAGCACACTGCCTGGGGAGTCAAAGGCATCAAGGCAAGTTCTGGTGCTCTGTGGTGTTAGTGTGTTGGCGTGCTGAGTCTGCTGCCTGATGTTAGCGTGTTCGCGTGTTGAGTCTGTGTTCTGTAGTCTTAGCGTGTTGGTGCTGAATCTTTGCTCCCTGGTGCTTTAAACAAGAGCCTAAGGATGAAGAAGGTAAGGTGTGTTCAGTCCACGGGTATTTACTTTACCTACTTTCCCCCGCCCCCTTCCCCCACACCCCGTGTCACGCTCTCCATAGAGTACAGTGTTGTCCAGTGGAAATCACTGACTAACTACAGGTGTGTCTATGACGACACCATTTTAGCCACAAGCCCTAATTGTTGTTAGAAAATGCCTCACATACAGGTAAATGTACTTCACATGGCGTATTCGCTTAACAGACATCCACCACCATTCAGTAACCAAGGAAGTAAAGCTCTCACAACCATCATAAAACAGAGGAAGGAGTTAAGTCAGAAAAAGGGAAGGAGGAAGTGAAAAAGAAAGCAGCAGAAGAAAGAAACGAGTGACCGAGAGAGAGATTTCCCTCCCTAAACCTCTCCACCTCTCTCTCCTCCTTTAATACGCTCTTTAAAACCTGCCCCTCTGACCAGGCTGTCGGTCACCTGCCCTAATATCTCCTTATGTGGCTCGGTGTCAAATTTTTATCTGATAATCGCTCCTGTGAAGCGCCTTGGGACGCTTTACTGCGATGAAGGTGCTGTATAAATGGAAGATGTTGTTGTGTGAGGGGATTGGCTCGCTCTAGGTCAGTTGTGGCGCTGAGATTATTGATAAAATTTCCAAACAGAAGCAAGGAAATGTAAGACGCCCCTTCATTCCCTGTCACACAGTCTGCAGGATGTGAAAAACTTTTAACATGCATCCATTGCTTAATAAAACAGAATCAAAAGATTCATTTTATTTTTTCTGCAGCTGGTATTATGGGATGTGAATGTACAATTTTGTAACGTGTTTTATAAGGAGCTGATAGTCTGTTTCCACTGGCAGGAGGGTCAGTAACAGATTGAAGATAATTAGCAAAAGAACCAGAGGAGAGATGAAGAGAATTTGTTTTTACACAGCGAGTTGTTGTGATCTGGAACGCGCTGCCTGAAAGGGCGGTGGAAGCAGATTCAATAGTAACTTTCAAAAGGGAATTAGATAAATACTTGAAGGGGAAAAATTTGTAGGGCTCTGGGGAAAGAGCGGGGGCGTGGGACAGGCACGATGGGCTGAATGGCCTCCTTCTGTGTTGTATCACTCTATGATTCCCGGTAAAGTATCGGTGTGGCTCATCAAGGATTAAACAGGGGAGGATTGCTCACAGAGTCCGATAGATTGGGAGCTCGCTGGAATTTTCCAGAATCGGCTGGTTCCCAGAACTGACACAGGCTGTAATAAATCTTTCTGCTCGTGTTTTCTACCTGAGACACTTTGAGTACATATTCTGAAAGCTGCTCTCTGGGAGGGTGGCAACATTCACAGCTTAAACCGGCGGCAAATTAAGAAAAAAATAATTAATGCAATACTTTTCCTTCTGTGTCCTCCCTCCGTCTGAAGTGCTGTGTCCTTTGAATGGGGTACGGTGAGGGGGAGGGGAGCCCGCAGATACTGACTGCCCTCCCGCGTCTCACCAAGTGACCATTTCTTCATGTGTGAGCTCAGCCAGTGACAGAACGCAGGCTATCTGTAAGGGCTGAGCATAATCTTGTCATAAGAACCTAAGAAATAGGGGCAGGAGTCGGCCATACAGCCCCTCGAGCCTGCTCCACCATACGGCCCCTCAAGCCTGCTCCACCATACGGCCCCTCGAGCCTGCTCCACCATACAGCCCCTCGAGCCTGCTCCACCATACGGCCCCTCAAGCCTGCTCCACCATACGGCCCCTCAAGCCTGCTCCACCATACGGCCCCTCGAGCCTGCTCCACCATACGGCCCCTCGAGCCTGCTCCACCATACGGCCCCTCGAGCCTGCTCCACCATACGGCCCCTCGAGCCTGCTCCACCATACGGCCCCTCGAGCCTGCTCCACCATACGGCCCCTCAAGCCTGCTCCACCATACGGCCCCTCAAGCCTGCTCCACCATACGGCCCCTCGAGCCTGCTCCGCCATTCAATAAGATCATGGCTGATTTTCGACCTCAACTCCACCTTCCTGCCCCATCCCCATATCCCTTGATTCCCTCAGTATCTAAAAATCTATCGATCTCAGCCTTGAATATACTCAACAACCGAGCCTCCACAGCTCTCTGGGGTAGAGAATTACAAAGATTCACCACCCTCTGAGTGAAGAAATTTCTCCTCATCTCAGCCCTAAATGGCCGACCCCTTATCCTGAGACTATGCCCCCTGGTTCTAGACTCTCCAGCCAGGGGAAACAACCTCTCCGCGTCTACCCTGTCAATCCCCCTCAGAGCCTTATATGTTTCAATGAGATCACCTCTCATTCTTCTAAACTCCAGAGAGTATCGGCCCAGTCTACACAATCTCTCCTCACAGGACAACCCTCTCATCCCAGGGATCAATCTAGTGAACCTTCGTTGTGCTGCCTCAGTGGAAATAGAAATCAGGAGAGATGTGCAATGGGCGGCTGAATCATAGAATCAATTGTTTTACACAATCGCTCAAAGTCAAACCTACCCCCACGGTGATTAATCCAGTTAAAATGAACAGATGGAATCCAACGTTCCCTTTAAGCTGCGTGGGCCCACCGCGCTCTTGAGCGCTCGTGCAGGCGGCTCACCGGATTTTAAGTGGGGAAAAACTGCGCAAGCGCGATAGTTTGAATGGGACGCACACCCAAAAAAAAATGAAAGGGAACATTGATTGAATCTATGCCCCTCAAGGGGAGGGACATTGGTGCCGGGTAATAGCACATTGTCGCCGATGACACCCAGTGTTGGCATCAAGAGCTCCCAGGCCAGGCTCACTTAGAATTACGGCCACCACCAGCTTCTCCAGGGCAATCAGGGATGGGCAATAAATGCCGGCCTTGCCAACGACGCCCACATCCCAGGAACGAATTTTTAAAAAGCGAACTTACAGCACAGAAACAGGCCATTCGGCCCAACCGGTCTATGCCCGTGATCTTCAAGACTCCCTCACCAGGCACGTACAGCTCAGGTACACCGACGGTTAATCGCAGGGTTCCATTGATCTGTATCTTTAATTAAAACACACAAAACAAGTTTGGAAACTGCTGCCAAATTAATACAATTAGTTTGCATTTTTTTGCAAATCTGTCCTGTTCACATGCAGGGGAAACGATGCGAGCGCTGGAATTTAAACAAGGTGAAGTTCGTCAACCCTGATCCTTTCTAAATAACCCCACCCCAACCCCGCCCCTCGACCCCCCACTCACTTCCTACAACCCGTACATCCACCAACGGAAAGGAGCAGTAGACAATTACAGCTTGCAAGCCAAGAAAAACAGAACCGTAAAGGGCAAGGAGGAGTAGGAATCCAGACCTGGTGCGGCTGAGTGCAAGGCAGCTTGCGTAAGAGCTGATTACAGGTGGCGTTGAGACATACCAGGAAGGTTCTTGGGATTCACAAGCTGAGCTGGGCTGTGTTGGCGTGTCTCAGCTGTAGGCGAACAAAGAGAAGAAGGAGAAGAAGAAGAAGAAACCTTGTACAAAATCCCCATCCCTGACCTGCTGTGCTCAGGACTCGAGAAAGAATTTCCCAGAGTTTGTCCTGCAATTTCTCACAGGTACCTTTTGCTTCCTCTGTTTCCACCCCCAACTTCAGGAGTTCATATTCCTGGTGGCTGGGGGTTGGGTGGTGTGGGGTAGCTTCCTGCCTTTTTTTGTTGGCGATATTTTTGCACCACGCATTCTGAGAGAGAGAGAGAGACTTCTGGAGAGATTCAACGCTGTGTGAAGGAGTTTTGGGTACTGAGCAGCACTTTGCAGGTTCATTTTGATTTGCCCTTGTATCGATTTAGAAGAGACTGTGGGGGCTGCACTCTGAGCTCTTTCCCTGGACCTCTCCATTGTTCTTTCCAGCAGATTTGATGTACAGGTCTCTCCAGGCCAAGATTCAAGGCTGCAATGAGCAGGGTGTGGATGGAGAGCAAGATCGACCCTCCCCTTTAAGAACTGGCAGCGCCAGTGTGTCTGTGTTCCATTGCTGACTGACATCACATGAGCTTCGCCAGCGCTCTGAGGTAACGCCTCACTCCTCGGCGTTAGCGCCTTAAGAGAGGTGTGTAGCGCCTGATTTAGCGCTCCAATCACCTCCAGGGGCGATAGAAGCCAAGTTTGCCGTCGGAGGCGATAATTAGCGCCAGGCGCTAAACTTTGCGCCCGGCCGATAATTGCGCCCCAGGTCTTTCTTTTTATTACCCTCTCCTTTCCTGGCCCTGATCTTCCTGACTTTAAACAGTAGGCAATATGGACACCCGCCCCAAGCCAGATATTAGGACAGATGACCAAAAGTTTGGTCAAAGAGGTTGGGTTTTAAGGAGGAGAGAGAGGCGGAGAGGTTTAGGGAGGGAATTCCAGAGCTTAGGGCCCAGGCAGCTGAAGGCACGGCCACCAATGGTGGAGCGATTATAATCGGGGATGCTCAAGAGGCCAGAATGGGAGGAGCGCAGAGATCTCGGGGGGTTGCAGGGCTGGAGGAAGCTACAGCGTTGGGAGGGGGTGAGACCATGGAGGGGTTTGTACCCTTGGATGGGCTGAAGTTTACCGAGGGCGGAAGGTGCAGATTGCTGTGTTAACACTCACCGCGGCCTCGGGTATCACACTAACTCAGCACACATCAGAACTGACAGGGTCTATTGGCAATGATTTTTGAATTTATGAGACCAGTCTCACTCACTGGATGTTTCTGTTTATGGCTGCTGGTGTGCTGGATTTGTAAACAGGCGGGTTTATTTTTAACTTGCTTGTCTCCCCAGGCACAGGATCTGTGATGTTCCGACGGTGCGGCTACCCACTGTGTCCAGCCACCGGAGACCCAAGCAGCGGCAGCTCTTCTCGTGATGCTCACTGATGCGTCCACCGTCCACCGGTGAGTTTTGCAAACTGCGGTTCCAATGATGTCTTGTTTTGCACACTTTGTACAAAAATAATAAATTGCAGGACAACGGAGTATTACAGTTTAAACTCTTTTAACGAAGCATCAGGTCTGTAAGCTTTCTCAATCAATACAGCACCGTGTGGACAAGATGGAGTCAGGACCCTTGGGTCTTCTAAACAATAGCAGTCCTTACAGATGCCTGCAGGCCAATGACAACTCAGCATGTGATCACATGTGAATATAATAGGTATTCCTTACAGATGCCTGTGGGCCAATGATAAATCAATATGCAAATGTTACAGATGATACCCTTTTTTTTAGAAACAGAAAATGCTGCAAACACGCTGAGTAGTCTCCGGATCTGAGAAGAGAAGAAACTAACCTGTGAGAACAGAAAACCCTGGAGATACTCAGCAGGCCAGGCAACACCTGTGGAGAGCGAAACAGAGTTCTGACGAAAAGTCACCGACCTGAAACGTTAACTCTCTTTCTCTCTCTCCACGGATGCTGCCTGACCGGCTGAGTGTTTCCAGCGTTTTCTGTTTTAATTTCAGATTTCCAGCATCCGCAGTATTTTGCCTTTTGCAAACTGTGGAAACGCTGGCCTCCATTTTAACTCCTTCCGCCATTCGCAATCAGGCGGGGAGGGTGTGGCGGGGGCAGTTAAAATGGAGCATAGAAACATAGAAACATAGAAGATAGGAGCAGGAGTAGGCCATTCGGCCCCTCAAGCCCGCGCCACCATTTAATGAGATCATGGCTGATCATCCAAACTCAGTACCCGGTCCCTGCTTTCTCCCCATATCCCTTGATCCCTTTAGTCTTAAGAAATATATCTAACTCCTTCTTGAATATATTTAATGAATTGGCCTCAACTGCCTTCTGTGGTAGAGAATTCCACAGGTTCACCGCTCTCTGGGTGAAGAAATTCCTCCTCATCTCAGTCTTAAATGGCTTACCCCTTATCCTTAGACTGTGACCCCTGGTTCTGGACTCCCCCGCCATCGGGAACATCCTTCCTGCATCTAGTCTGTCTAGTCCTGTTAGAATTTTATAAGTTTCAATGAGATCCCCTCTCATTCTTCTAAACTCCAGCGAATATAAGCCTAATCGACCCAATCTCTCCTCATACGTCATTCCTGCCATCCCAGGTATCAGCCTGGTGAATCTTCACTGCACTCCCTCCATGGCAAGAACATCCTTCCTCAGATAAGGCGACCAGAACTGCACACGGGGATTTTCCCATCCCATTCTTGCCCCGATCAGCCTGCCTGCAATTTCGCAAGGGCCGCCCTCCCTAAGCCGGCAGGGGCCCCTTTAAATATGTAAATGAGCTCCGATGAGGTCATCAGGGCCTGGTCTGCCATTTTAACCCCAGGCCTGAGCGGGGGGGGATCGGCGACCGCTTCCCCACTGAGCCAAACCTGCCAGGGGTGGGGGGCCGGATCGAGGGCCAGAGGAGGCCATGTTACGTGAGTTTTGATTCATTTCGTCCAGCGGTGCCAGGAGGATGGAGCGGGTGATGCTCCGGGCCCCACGAGGAAACCTCGGGCCTCCCACAGACCGTTCCCGCGGGTCCCCCCGGCTGCGGCCTCCTGCCTCCCAAATCGCCACTCCCGCCCGCGGTGATTCCAGCCGGGAACGGGCAGGAGTCCGATCCCAAATATGGAAATGAGGCCCTGCGAGCGAGGCCGGCCTGAGGGAAAATGGCGCCCTGGACGAATTTGCATTTTGCCACCCTATGTTTGAGTTTAATCTGTGGTAGTTTTAGCGAAAGCTTCAGAAATAAAACTGTAACCTCAAAAGTTTTTTTATAATTTAAATATTAAATTATATGTCAAAAAACATAGAAACATAGAAGATAGGAGCAGGAGGAGGCCATTTGGCCCCTCGAGCCTGCTCCGCCATTTAATGAGATCATGGCTGATCATCCAAACTCAGTACCCTGTCCCTGCTTTCTCCCCATATCCCTTGATCCCTTTAGCCTCAAGAAATATGTCTAACTCCTTAAATAGCTAAGTGACAAGCACACTAAACAGTAAATTAAACAGTAAAATAATAAACAACAATTACAAATAAAAAGCTTTGATCACCAAGATATTTTGAGCTACATCATTCTCGATAGTCAGGATGGCCAGCAGAGAAAGCCTGTCGTCTCCCATGGCCAATCACAAATATGTTTTTATGAGCTTCAACTTTGAGAAGCTCCGTTCGCTGCTCGCCACCAATACGGGCAGGGTTAACAGGGTCCTGAGTGCAATCCATCGCCCCCGATACGGGCACAGTTAACAGGATCCTGAGTGCGATCCATCGCCCCCGATACGGGCATGGTTAACAGGATCCTGAGTGCGATCCATCGCCCCCAATACGGGCACGGTTAACAGGGTCCTGAGTGTGATCCATCGCCCCCGATACGGGCATGGTTAACAGGATCCTGAGTGCAATCCATCGCTCCCGATACGGGCAGGGTTAACGGGATCCTGAGTGTTGTCCATATGTTTGGGAACTTGCTCCTGAAGCGTGAAGTTTGCTCTTCTTGAGGAGTCCGACAGTCCATGGGAGGCAGACTTTGGAGCTAGCCAAGTTCTTCACAGATGTCGACGCCGTTAATATTGGACCCTCTTGACCACAGCGTCCCCTGACCACAGCCCCCCCTGACCACAGCCCCCCCTGACCACAGCATCCCCCTTACCACAGCATCCCCCTGATCACAGCATCCCTCTGACCACAGCCCCCCTTACCACAGCATCCCCCTGACCACAGCATCCCCCTGACCACAGCCCCCCTGACCACAGCATCCCCCTTACCACAGCCCCCCCTGACCACAGCATCCCCCTTACCACAGCATCCCCCTGATCACAGCATCCCTCTGACCACAGCCCCCCTTACCACAGCATCCCCCTGATCACAGCCCCCCCTGACCACAGCATCCCCCTTACCACAGCATCCCCCTGATCACAGCATCCCTCTGACCACAGCCCCCCTTACCACAGCATCCCCCTGACCACAGTGTCCCCCTGACCAGGGCCCCCCCTGACCACAGCACCCCCTGACCACAGCCCCCTCTGACCACAGTGTCCCCCTGACCACAGCGTCTCCCTGACCACAGCGTCTCCCTGACCACAGCGTCTCCCTGACCACAGCGTCCCCCCTGACCACAGCCCCCCTGACCACAGCGCCCCCTGACCACAGTGTCCCCCTGACCACCGCACCCCCTGACCACAGCACCCTCCTGACCACAGCCCCCTCTGACCACAGCATCCCCTGACCACAGCATCCCCCTGATCACAGCATCCCCCTGACCACAGCATCCCCCTGATCACAGCATCCCTCTGACCACAGCCCCCCTTACCACAGCATCCCCCTGACCACAGCATCCCCCTGACCACAGCCCCCCTGACCACAGCATCCCCCTGACCACAGCATCCCCCTGACCACAGCCCCCCTGACCACAGCATCCCCCTTACCACAGCATCCCCCTGATCACAGCATCCCTCTGACCACAGCCCCCCTTACCACAGCATCCCCCTTACCACA
This sequence comes from Somniosus microcephalus, assembly GCF_052327205.1. Lineage (NCBI taxonomy): Eukaryota > Metazoa > Chordata > Chondrichthyes > Squaliformes > Somniosidae > Somniosus > Somniosus microcephalus. Next base: position 7,298,323 of record NC_141012.1, read on the forward strand.
GCATCCCCCTGATCACAGCATCCCTCTGACCACAGCCTCCCTGACCACAGCCCCCCCTGACCACAGCATCCCCCTTACCACAGCATCCCCCTGATCACAGCATCCCTCTGACCACAGCCCCCCTTACCACAGCATCCCCCTGACCACAGCATCCCCCTGACCACAGCCCCCCTGACCACAGCGCCCCCCTGACCACAGCCCCCTCTGACCACAGTGTCCCCCTGACCAGGGCCCCCCCTGACCACAGCACCCCCTGACCACAGCCCCCTCTGACCACAGTGTCCCCCTGACCACAGCGTCTCCCTGACCACAGCGTCTCCCTGACCACAGCGTCTCCCTGACCACAGCGTCCCCCCTGACCACAGCCCCCCTGACCACAGCGCCCCCCTGACCACAGTGTCCCCCTGACCACCGCACCCCCTGACCACAGCACCCTCCTGACCACCGCACCCCCTGACCACAGCACCCTCCTGACCACAGCCCCCTCTGACCACAGCATCCCCTGACCACAGCACCCCCCTGACCACAGCCCCCTCTGACCACAGCGTCCCCTGACCACATCACCGCCCTGACCACAGCCCCCTCTGACCACAGTGTCCCCCTGACCACAGTGTCCAGCTGACCACAGCACCCCCCTGACCACAGCGTCCCCCTGACCACAGTGTCCCCCTGACCACAGCCCCCTGACCACAGCACCCTCTGACCACAGCGTCCCCCTGACCACAGTGTCCCCCTGACCACAGCCCCCTGACCACAGCCCCCCTGACCACAGCAACCCCCTGACCACAGCCCCCCTGACCACAGCCCCCTGACCACAGCCCCCCTGACCACAGCACCCCCCTGACCACAGTGTCCCCCTGACCACAGCCCCCTGACCACAGCACCCTCTGACCACAGCAACCCCCTGACCACAGTGTCCCCCTGACCACAGTGTCCCCCTGACCACAGCCCCCTGACCACAGCACCCTCTGACCACAGCGTCCCCCTGACCACAGCAACCCCCTGACCACAGCGTCCCCCTGACCACAGCCCCCTGACCACAGCCCCCTGACCACAGCACCCTCTGACCACAGCAACCCCCTGACCACAGTGTCCCCCTGACCACAGTGTCCCCCTGACCACAGCCCCCTGACCACAGCACCCTCTGACCACAGCACCCCCTGACCACAGCCCCCCTGACCACAGTGTCCCCCTGACCACAGCACCCTCTGACCACAGCAACCCCCTGACCACAGTGTCCCCCTGACCACAGTGTCCCCCTGACCACAGCCCCCTGACCACAGCACCCTCTGACCACAGCACCCTCTGACCACAGCAACCCCCTGACCACAGTGTCCCCCTGACCACAGTGTCCCCCTGACCACAGCCCCCTGACCACAGCACCCTCTGACCACAGCACCCCCTGACCACAGCCCCCCTGACCACAGCACCCCCTGTCACAGCCCCCTGTCCACAGCATCCCCCTGACCACAGCCCCCTGACCACAGCGTCCCCTGACCACAGCGCCCTCTGACCACAGCCCCCCTGACCACAGCACCCCCTGTCACAGCCCCCTGACCACAGCATCCCCCTGACCACAGCCCCCTGACCACAGCGTCCCCTGACCACAGCGCCCTCTGACCACAGTGACCCCCTGACTACAGCGTCCCCCTGACCACAGCCTCCCTGACCACAGCGTCCCCTGACCACAGCGCCCTCTGACCATGGCGCCCCCTGACCACAGTGACCCCCTGACCACAGCACCCCCCTGACCATAGAGTCCCCCTGACCATATCGCACCCTGACCACAGCACCCCCTGACCACAGAGTCCCCCTGACCACGGCCCCCCCTGACCACAGCACCCCCTGACCACAGAGTCCCCCCTGACCATGGCCCCCCCTGACCACAGCGCCCCCTGACTACAGTGCACCCTGACCACAGCGCCCCCTGACCACAGTCCCGCTGACCACAGCGCCCCCATGTCCACAGCGTCCCCTGACCACAGCGTCCCCTGACCACAGCCCCCCTGACCACAGTGTCCCCCTGACCGCAGCACCCCCTGACCACAGCATCCTGTGACCACGGTGCTCCCTGACCACAGCACCCTGGGCTGTTGCCCACACCCCCCACCCGTAAGGCTAGCTCTACCTGCATCATATCCAAAGGTCACCTCAATCTGGCTTTGGTTGTTGTCATGACTTCAAACACTTCCCTTGGAGGATAGTGTGAGGAGGTGGAAGGATTCATGGGGTGGCTGCCTGCTGGACAATGGCCCATGTGTGGGCGTTGGGCGAGGACAGGGTTGGGTTTGGATGTGATGCTGCCTGTGACTGAATAGCCTGCTGATGGTCACTGCCTAGGCTTACCCATTAGAGATATACTGGAGGGCTGCTCCTGTCTGTGGATTCGTACCCCAGAGTGAGCACCTTCACAGGAGAAGGGGAGAAAACTAGAAAGAAAGAAAAATGAACAGAACGATGTGCATTTTGTTAGTGGTAATGTGTCTTTCATTATTTGTTACTGTCATCACTATTCAGAACAGTTCGACCTCCTCACTGTCTGCAGGATCATTGTCTGTTTCTGGTGACTGGATAAGTCAAATTCACTTCTGATGCCTTGGGATCCTGGGATTGTTACATGTGTCTGGAGATCACAATTCCTGGTCCTGCCCATTCTAGCGTGAAAACCACAAACCAGCATCACCCATCACTGATGCTGTTTCTTTCCAAGCTCCATGGAGATTGGACAGCAACAGTGCAACGCCATTTAAATAATCGTGCGATGTGAATAATCGCAAAATGTGAATAATCGTGCGGTGTGAATAATCGTGCGCTGTGAATAATCGTGCGATGTGAATAATCGCGAAATGTGAATAATCGTGCGGTGTGAATAATCATGCGCTGTGAATAATCGTGCGCTGTAAATAATCGTGAGAAGTGAATAATCATGAGAAGCGAATAATCATGAGAAGCGAATAATCGTGAAATGTGAATAATCGTGAACTGTGAATAATCATGAAATGTGAATAATCGTGCAATGTGAATAACCGTGAACTGTGAATAATCGTGAAATGTGAATAATCATGCGATGTGAATAATCGTGAACTGTGAATAATCGTGCGGTGTGAATAATCATGCGATGTGAATAATCGTGAACTGTGAATAATTATGAAATGTGAATAATCGTGAAATGTGAATAATCGTGAACTGTGAATAATTGTGTGGTGTGAATAATCATGCGATATGAATAATCGTGCAGTGTGAATAATCGTGAAATGTGAATAATCGTGAAATGTGAATAATCATTCGATGTGAATAATCGTGAACTGTGAATAATCGTGCGGTGTAAATAATCGTGCGATGTGAATAATCATGAACTGTGAATAATTATGAAATGTGAATAATCAGGAAATGTGAATAATCGTGAACTGTGCATAATCGCCCGGTGTGAATAATCGTACGATCTGAATAATCGTGCAATGTGAATAATTGGGAAATGTGAATAATCATGCAGTGTGAATAATCGTGAAATGTGAATAATCGTGCGGTGTGAATAATCGTGAACTGTGAATAATCGGGAAATGTGAATAACCGTGAACTGTGAATAATCGTGAAATGTGAATAATCGTGCGGTGTGAATAATCATGCGATGTGAATAATCGTGAATTGTGAATAATTGTGAAATGTGAATAATTGTGAAATGTAAATAATCGTGCGGTGTGAATAATCGTGAACTGTGAATAATCGTGAACTGTGAATAATCGGGAAATGTGAATAATCGTGAACTGTGAATAATCGTGCGGTGTGAATAATCGTGCGATGTGAATAATCGTGAACTGTGAATAATCATATGATGTGAATAATCGTGCGATGTGAATAATCAGGAAATGTGAATAATCGTGTCGTGTGAATAATCGTGAAATGTGAATAATCGTGTGGTGTGAATAATCGAGAAATGTGAATAATCATGAACTGTGAATAATCGTGAAATGTGAATAATCATGCGGTGTGAATAATCGTGAACTGTGAATAATTGTGCGGTGTGAATAATCGTGAACTGTGAATAATTGTGTGCTGTGATTAATCGTGCGGTGTGAATAATCGTGCGGTGTGAATAATCGGGAATTGTGAATAATCATGAACTGTGAATAATCGTGTGGTGTGAATAATCGGGAAATGTGAATAATCATGAACTGTGAATAATCGTGCAGTGTGAATAATCGTGTGGTGTGAATAATCGTGAACTGTGAATAATCGTGTGGTGTGAATAATCGGGAAATGTGAATAATCATGAACTGTGAATAATCGTGCAGTGTGAATAATCGTGTGGTGTGAATAATCGTGAACTGTGAATAATCGTGTGGTGTGAATAATCGTACAGTATGAATAATCGGGAAATGTGAATAATCGTGCGATGTGAATAATCGTGCGGTGTGAATAATCGTGAACTGTGAATAATCGTGAACTGTGAATAATCGGGAACTGTGAATAATCGTGAGGTGTGAATAACCACAGTGTAAATATCTCATGGATAGAGTCTCTCCACAAAACCATTGTGCATTTAGCAAAGGAGCAACCTCCATTTTAAACTCTCGTGTTTAAAGTGCATTTAGATACATGAGCCGATCAAGACTAGAACTCTATTTTTGTCACTCTTAGAGGTTCTGATAAATTGGTAAACAGGAAGTGGCCATGAACATAACAGGAAATGCGGAGCTCTGAGCATTAACATGATAGCAGGAAATGCCTGCTTAGAAAGATCACACTGGGGCGCTCTCACTCCAAGCAAAGCTTGCAATCTCCATCCAAAACATACATACTGCTCCTATATTTTGGGAGGCGCTTTGCAGTTCATCACACACACCATCCTGACTTCTCCGATGTCGCTGGGTCAAAATCCTGGAACTCCCTCCCTAACGGCACTGTGGGAGGACCTTCACCACACGGACTGCAGCGGTTCAAGAAGGCGGCCTATCTCCTGCACCTTTACTCTGTTGAAATCAAGATTCATTGGGATCTAGGTGTAACTTAATGGTTGATAAGATATTGGCTGAATTGGAAGCAGCGGATACTGGTTAGGGGAGTGATGTGGGGCTGAGGAGACGTACTAATGGGAGTGTCCCAGGGATCAGACCAGGGACCCCGAGTGATTCTAATCTCCTTAAGCTTCTGAAACGATATTAAAGCAGTGGTGGTGGAGGGGCTGGCAGCAGAACAGTTTTAATCTGATGAGGTGGCCAAGCAAACCAAGCGAGTGAGTAGAAATTGAGCACAGATAAGCAACAACAAAAACAACATTGACTTGCATTTATATAGCGCCTTTAATGTAGTAAAACGCCCCAAGGCGCTTCCCGGGAGCAATTATCAAACACAATTTGACACCGAGCCACATAAGGAGATATTAAGACAGGTGACCAAAAGCTTGTTCAAAGAGGTAGGAGCGTCTTAAAGGAGAAGAGCGGTAGAAAGGTTTAGGGAGGGAATTCCAGAGCTTAGGGCCTCGGCAGCTGAAGGCACGGCCGCCAATGGCGGAGCGATTAAAATCGGGGATGCTCAAGAGGCCAGAATTAGAGGAGCGCCGAGATCTGAGAGGGGGTTGCGGGGCTGAAGGAGATTACAGAGATAGGGAGGGGCGAGGCCATGGAGGGATTGGAAAACAAGGAGGAGAATTTTAAAATCGAGGTGTTGCCGGACTGGGAGAAACTGTAGTTTTGAAGAGAGACCTGAGGCACTGCTGCAATTTCCGCAGGAGCAGAGAAGGCCAAGAGATTTAAATTGAGCTTTTAAAAAAAATTATGAAGTGTTTTGATAAAGTGAGTAGGGAAAGACTATTTCCTGCTGGTTGGGGAGTCAATGACAAGCGGCGGGGGTGGGGGGGATCATCAATATAAAATTACCATTATCATTTACTCAGAGGGTTGTTGGAGCACGGAATACTTGGCCACAGGGAGTGGTTGAGGCAAAGACCATTGCATCTTTTAAGGGACAAATGGGTAGATATTTGAAGCAGAGGAAGATACAAGGCTACGGGTGGCAGTGGGATTAGTATTGGATTGCTCTAGCACTGACACGATGGGCTGAATGGCCTCCTTCTGTGCTGTAAACGTCTGTGGTTTCTACGGTTTTAGTGTTCTCTCGGACACAGCGTGTAACTGTCCCCTTAGTCTCCAATAGGGTGACAACTCATTACATAGAATAGCACAGGTTCTAAATCATTGGAAGAAAAATGTGGGATATCACGAGCTGGCTGGGGGTGGGTGGAGGCTGAAAGAGAGGCAAGAGATTAGGGGGAGTGGATTGACTGGATTGCTCTTCGAACGAGCCGGCGCATGACTCGATGGGCCGAATGGCCTCCGGTGTTGTACTATTTGATGTTTCTATGATTCTAAACTTATTGCTCCTAGAGCGGCCATTACAGAGGAACCATCTGCACAGCAAGCGGAATGCTGAGCGATATTGTCAAATCCGAAGGGTGTGGGCTGATTTTGTGCTGCTTGGTCCCTGGGGTGTGTCTATTTCCTGGGTGCAAAGCGGAGGAAGGTGTTGACTGTTCCTTGGGGGGCCCTCAGCAGCCATCTGGCTGCTGCTTAAGGAACAAAAAGGCTCTAAAACCTGAAAAAAAAAACCACCAACAACTTTTTACAAGCTCACTCCAACTCCCTGCAGTAATTGAGCAGCCAGCGGCACCTGCTCACTCCTAGCCCCTCCCACCTGGAGAGTGCCACCCACTGAGCTGACATGATTTATCGTTATGCAGTACTTCCTCTTTATCCAAAAGCTGCATCACTACAGTGGTGCGTGAGAGACGTTAGTGAGAAACGCGGATGGATCCAGCAGCAAACTGTCTACAAATATTTTTACTTCCAAAGAGAAAAGTTAAAAATTAACGTCTGCACTGGGAACCAATAAATGAGGAATTCCATCACTTTTATCTGATCAGGTAGGCTATTGTTAGGCTGGTTTGACCCTGACCTTTACCCGATGCCGGCACCACTGGGTGTTCCCATTCATCAAACCGAGGACCACAGAAGCAATGGAATCTGTGGGTCTTTAAACGAGCATCTAATGTTGGAAAAAAGCATCGTCAATACGCACGTAAGATCTGATTTTAACCCCGTCCAACGAGAATGGTACGTGAAGGGGGTTAATCTGCTCAAAGTGGCCGACTCACCCCATCCTCGTTGGCTTAACGCCACCCGCCATTATAACAGGCACGTTCGGGCCAGACTGGGAGGTCCTTGCACCAGGCAGGCGCAGGGTTACCCACTCTGATTGGACATATTCCTGGAGGTTTCATCACATGACCTCCTGCCGCCCACCCCCCACACTCCCCCGATTGGCCGCCAACCAGCCTGACGGCATTGACACCAGGTTCAGGCGGGAGTCGGCCCGGGCCATTTAAAAGATCCGAGAGTTCAAATGGCCCGGGCTTCACACCTGGCACTCGCCCCTCGCCCCTCGCCCCTCGCCCCTCGCCCCTCACTCCTCACCCCTCGCCCCTCGCCCCTCACCGCTCGCCCCTCGCTCCTCGCCCCTCACTCCTCGCCCCTCGCTCCTCGCCGCTCGCTCCTCAACCCTCGCTCCTCACCCCTCGCTCCTCAACCCTCGCCCCTCACCCCTTGCCCCTCGCTCCTCACTGCTTGCCCCTCACCCCTCGCCCCTCGCTTCTCACCCCTTGCCCCTCGCTCCTCACTGCTTGCCCCTCACTCCTTAACCCTCGCACCTCAACCCTCGCCCCTCGCACCTCAACCCTCGCACCTCGCCCGTCGCACCTCAACCCTCGCCCCTCGCACCTCAACCCTCGCACCTCGCCCCTCAACCCTCGCACCTCAACCCTCGCACCTCCCACCTCAACCCTCGCTCCTCAACCCTCGCCCCTCGCTCCTCAACCCTTGCCCCTCGCTCCTCAATCCTTGCCCCTCACACCTCAACCCTCGCTCCTCAACCCTCGCCCCTCGCTCCTCAACCCTCACCCCTCGCTCCTCAACCCTCGCTCCTCAACCCTCGCCCCTCGCCCCTCAACCCTCGCACCTCAACTCTCGCCCCTCAACCCTCGCCCCTCAACCCTCACCCCTCAACCCTCACTCCTCAACCTTTGCCCCTTGCTCCTCAACCCTTGCCCCTCACCCCTCACTCCTCAACCCTCGCCCCTCGCTCTTCAACCCTCGCTCCTCAACCCTCGCCCCTCGCTCCTCAACCCTCGCTCCTCAACCCTCGCCCCTCGCACCTCAACTCTCGCCCCTCAACCCTCGCCCCTCAACCCTCGCCCCTCAACCCTTGCCCCTCAACCCTTGCCCCTCAACCCTCACTCCTCAACCTTTGCCCCTTGCTCCTCAACCCTTGCCCCTCACTCCTCAACCCTTGCCCCTCACCCCTCGCTCCTCAACCCTTGCTCCTCAACCCTCGCTCCTCAACCCTCGCTCCTCAACCCTCGCTCCTCAACAATTAGCCGGCCCTCGCCACTCACTCCTTTCCGTCACCCCTCACCCTCAGTGGAATGCAGAGCTATAATATATAATATAATACATGAGTATACATTATTCACTATCATATCCAGTAGGGAATTCAGGAGAAACTTCTTTACCCAGAGAGTGGTGAGAATGTGGAACTCGCTACCACAGGGAGTGGTTGAGGCGAATAGTATAGATGCATTTAAGGGGAAGCTGGATAAACACACGAGGGAGGAAGGAATCGAAGGATATGCTGATCGGGATGAGATGAAGGAGGGTGGGAGGAGGCTGGTGTGGGGCATAAACACCGGCACGGACCAGTTGGGCCGAATGGCCTGTTTCTGTGCTGTAAATACTGTGTGATATGTAATTCTGTAATCTTACAAGATCACTTTACCATGACTGGGTAAATAGTGATCAAAAGTGACCTGAGATCCAGCGTTCTTCCCTGCGCCCTCCCAACCACGCCAATTAGGCGGTTATGAAATGGGTCTTTTTAAACTCACTACACCGACCGAGGAACTCTCGGCGGGTTTTGTGCGAGTACAGTGAGCTGTTCGCTCGTTCTTCCACATTGTGTGTGTTTGTGACGGGCCATTTGTTTCAATATTTGTTGCTTTGTCATTTTCACTTTTGCTGGTCTGTTGCCTTTGGCTTAAGATACAGAACAGGTGAGGCAGAAAGTAGATCGATAAATCTTCTGTTGTTGAAATAGTTGGTACTTAAAACATCGACAGCCTTATGCTGCCAGCGGATAAAGAAAAAGAAAGACTTGCATTTCTCCAGCGCCTTGCACAACCTCAGGACGTCCCAAAGTGTTTTACAGTCAATGAAGTACTTTTTGAAGTGTAGTCACTGTTGTAATGTAGGAAACGCAGCAGCCAATTTGCGCACAGCAAGCTCCCACAAACAGCAATGTGATAATGGCCAGATAATCTGTTTTAGTGATGTTGGTTGAGAGATAAATATTGGCCCCAGGACGAACTCCCCTGCTCTTCTTCAAAATAGTGCCATGGAATCTTTTACGTCCACCTGAGAGAGCAGACGGGGCCTCGGTTTAACATTTCATCCGAAAGACAGCACCTCCGACAGTGTAGCACTCCCTCAGTACGAGCGTCAGTTGGGAATTCATGCACGAGTCTCTGGAGTGGGACTTGAACCCACGACCTTCCGACGCAGAGGACACTGTGAGTGAGTGAGTGTTACCCACTGAGCCATGGCCGACACCTGCTGATATAATGCCAAACCTGCCTGATCTGGAAGCGGTCACGACAGGGCAGGAGGCTGGTGCTGTGCTGTGTCGAGGACAGAAGTCCGATCTGGCAAGTCGGCGGGGGGGTGGGGGTGGGGGAGACTCCCGTTCACGTAACAGGGGTGGCGAACTGAACTCTTACGTAGTGCAATAGGGGCAGAGGCCTGCTTGCTGGCTTGTGAGCAACCTGGAAGTCATTGCGTGTAATGAAATCACAAGGAGGGTACTGCCAGTCTCAAAGACGGGGTTCTTTTACAGCTCATGAGCAGCACGCCGTGGCAAAGCCAGCAGAGGAGGTGTAGCTCTATTGTGCGAGACCCAGTGTAATCTGATGGTGTTTAAACATTAAACATCCTGCAGTAGGACATTAAACTTCGCTCTATTCCTGTGATAAGAGGTTCCTTTATAACCGAACTGTACCTTCACCCTCCCGGATCCAGTAACCTCTCAGAAAGCAAGGTCCAGGATGAACGGTATGTACGGAATCTTTATTTTTTTAAATTCAGCGGCACTTGTATTTTTAAAAAAGATTTGTGAATACTTACTCGGTGGCAGTGTGCGTGGGCAGCTAGCAAGGCGAGCTGGACCGGGGAGACAGAGACCATCGAGCGCGGGAGGAGAGAGGGAGAGACGGGCTGGTTTTCATTTTTTCCCCACCCCCCCTCAAAAACGCTGATCTCGTTACATTCTAGGATTCAATCTGAACTATTTTTTGTATTAATAATTAACAAAGACGCAATAAAACGCACATTACTTACTTTCCAAAGAGAGCACAAGTGTTCTTCTCTCCCCATTCAAAAGTTGCTCACACGGAACGCTCCCATCACACGGTGTAAATGGATTTATTCTGCACCAGCTCAGATGGTCGCAGTGACGCCACGATCGATTCCTGTAATTAGTAAGTCTCGGATCAAAGTGCGGACAATGGCCTGCACGGGGATATTTTCATGTACAGCAGGGCGCATGTTATAAAACTATGGAAGGGTTATCTCTGAGCTGCAACCATGGATAAAGAAGGAACTTTAGACTCATGGCCCCCTCCTGAAGAAGAATCCAAAAAGTTTTAACATTGAGTGACATAGACTTAGGACACCGATGGTTTGAGGCTCCTTAATGGACAAGTTTTTAAGGCTGCTAATCATGCTTTATTTTTACACAGTATATAGTGCAATTAATGGAAAACAAGAAGTAATAACCATCATTGTATGTTTAATACAGAGCCAAGTACTGGATGAATCTGTAAAAACAAAGTAAAGTTACATCTAGGTGAATCCACTGAAGCAGGATGGAGGAGTCTTCAGCGACCCACTGCTCCCAACACTGGATTGTCCTGTTTACCGCCCCCCCCCCCGCCCGCCCCCACACACACACACACTACACACATGCCACACACACACACACTCACACACACGCCACACACACACCAAAACAGCACACACACATACACATGCCACACACACACACACCAAAACAGCACACACATACACACGCCACACACACACCAACGCAAAACACAAACACACACACAAACTCACACCACACATACAAACACACACACACACACACACACGCACATGCCACACACACACCAAAACAGCACACACACATACACATGCCACACACACACACACACCAAAACAGCACACACATACACACACACCAACACAACACACAAACACACAAACGCCACACACCAACACAACACAACACACACCGCACACACACCGCAAACACAACACACACAAACACACACACGCCACACACACAGGCCACACACACGCAAACACAACACACAAACACACACACGCCACACACACGTGCAAACACACACCCAGACACAGCCTTTTTTAAGTGATTGTTTGTCTGTTATGTCATTTTGCTTATTTTGAAATTTATTGATTGAATTGAAATGCTTTAAGGAGCAATGTTTGAGATCAATATGAGAAGGTTTATCTTCCAATTCTTAAGGTGACTGAGAACATGAGTCACACTGCACAGGGTGCTTAAACTATTAATAGATACATTAACCGCACAGGTACAGGGATTAACCGCACAGGTACAGGAATTAACGTACTGATAGAGAGATTAACAGCATTGCTAGAGAGTTTATCAATACTGGTGTAGAGATTAGAAACACCGGTAGAGACATTGACGGCACTGCTCACTTGTTTTCGGGTGTCGGGAGAAAGAATTTAGTGTCTTAAAACACTAGTGAGGGGAGTCCATGATGAAATAATCAGCCATGATCTCTGGATGGAGTGGGTCTGATGAGTTGAATGCCCTCTGTTCCCTCTAGACTTGCTATGACTATAGCATGAGATCTAAAAGTGGCGGTAACATTCACATTGGTGTTTTAACCGTCGCAGAACTGAGGGAGGTGAACAGGACCCAGGCTAAAGAGATTGTAACTCAAGCATTTTATTTGGACGCTACAGGTGACCCGCCCTATAAGGCACTGGTTGTCAGGAAGAGGGAGTGTACATCGCTGAGGCGATCAGCGAGCCATCTTTCACCAGGTTTGTAAACAAAGACGAAATGGCGTCATCCAATGGCTTCATCCTGCGGCTAACTGTTTCTTCTCTGACAGGCGTTGTTGTATATGAAAGAAGGTGGACACCTTTTTATTTTAATAGGTGCCAACGGGGTAAAATAAAAATCATCCACGCCCAAAACCAGGCGGGCGCACCATCCCATTTCCAGCCCATTACATCTGTGGTCGGATTCACATCCCACCCAGACACCAGCGCAGCAGATTGCGAGCAGACTTCTCCAACCCTGCACTTCCCCTACCCTCAAACACTTCCACTTTATTCTGATGTAAAGCTGCTCGGTATTCTGGAATTTCCAGAACAGAGAGCTCCTCAACTGGGGTATTGTGTCCAATTCTGGGCCCCGCACTTTAGGAAGGATGTGAAGGCCTTAGAGAAGGTGCAGAAAAGATTTACAAGAATGATTCCAGGAATGAGGGACTTCAGCTGCATGGATAGACTGGAGAAGCTGGGGTTGTTCTCCTTGGAGCAGAGAGGGTTGAGAGATTTGATAAAGGTGTTCAAAATCATGAGGGGTCTAGACAGAGTAGACAGAGGGAAACTGTTCCCATTGGCGGAAGGGTCGAGAACCAGAGGACACAGATTTAAGGTGATTGGCAAAAGAACCAAAGGCGACATGAGGAAAAACGTTTTTACGCAGCGAGTGATTAGGACCTGGAATGCACTTCCTGAGAGGGTGGTGGAGGCAGATTCAATTGTGGCTTTCAAAAGGGAGGTGGATAAGTACCTGAAGGAAAAAAATTTGCAAGGGCGGGGGAGTGGGACTGGCTGAAGTGCTCTTGCAGAGAGCCGGCACGGGCTCGACGGGCCGAATGGCCTCCTGCTGTGTTGTTAACCATTCTATGATTTGATGATTCTAGGCTATACCTATCAGGAAAGACTGATCAGGCTGGGGCTCTTTTCTCTAGAAAAGAGAAGGCTGAGGGGCAACCTGATCAAGGTCTTGAAAATTATGAAGGGGTTCGATAGGGTAGACGTAGAGAAGATGTTTCCACTTGTGGGGGAGACCAGAACTAGGGGCCATAAATATAAGATAGTCACTAATAAATCCAATATGGAATTCAGGAGAAACCTCTTTACCCAGAGAGTGGTGAGAATGTGGAACTCGCTACCACAGGGAGTGGTTGAGGCGAATAGTATAGATACATTTAAGGGGAGGCTGGATAAACACATGAGGGAGAAAGGAATAGAAGGTTATGCTGATAGGGTGAGATGAAATAAGGTGGGAGGAGGCTCGTGTGAAGCATAAACACTGGCATGGACAAGTTGGGCCGAATGGCCTGTTTTTGTGCTGTAAATTCTAAGTAATACTATGTAATAAGTTGTCACCCTATTGGAGACTAAGGGGACAGTTACACTCTGTGTCCGAGAGAACTCTAAAACTGTAGAAACCACAGAAGTTTACAGCACAGAATGAGGCCATTCAGCCCATCGTGTCAGTGCCAGAGCAATCCAAAACTAATCCCACTGCCACCCGTAGCCCTGCTTCGAATATCTACCCATTTGTCCCTTAAAAGATGCAATGGCCTTTGCCTCAACCACTCCCTGTGGCCAAGTATTCCGTGCTCCAACAACCCTCTGAGTAAATGATAATGGTAATTTTATATTGATGATTCCCCCCCACCCCTGCCACTTGTCACTGACTCCCCAACCAGCAGGAAATAGTCTTTCCCTACTCACTTTGTCAAAACATTTCATAATTAAGATAAAAAGCTCAATTTAAATCTCTTGGCCTTCTCCGCTCCTGTGGAAATTGCAGCAGTGCCTCAGGTCTCTCTTCAGAACTACAGTTTCTCCCAGTCCGGCAACATCCCAATTTTAAAATTCTCCTCCTTGTTTTCCAATCCCTCCGTGGCCTCGCCCCTCCCTATCTCTGTAATCTCCTTCAGCCCCACAACCCTCCCAAATCTCTGCGCTCCTCCAATTCTGGCCTCTTGACAATCTCCGATTTCCATCGCTCCCCATTGGCGGCCGTGCCTTCAGCTGCCGAGGCCCTAAGCTCTGGAATTCCCTCCCTAAACCTCTCCGCCTTTCTTTCCTCTTTTAAGGCGCTCCTTATAACCTACTCTTTGACCCGTCCTAATATCTCCTGATGTGGCGCGGTGTCAATTTTTGTCTGATAATCGCTCCTTGGGATGTTTTACTACGTTAAAGGCGTATCTCAATGCAAATTGTTGTTGTTTCTCAGTCCTAGTATCCTCATACTGAACTCAGACTGATGAGTCATGGCTGCTGTGCAACAATATCTACTCAACAACAGAAGGATTGTGCAATGTGTTGCAAACACCTCTCCATACAGTCCACACGGAATGAAGGCTCAATTTTAGTTTCAGTGTCGAGTTAGTGTGATTGAGGCCTGCTCCCAGCATATAAGGGCATTTCAATTATTTTTTTAAAGTTCCCACAGTCTAATGGCTTGGTTTTGCTTGATTCTGCATCTCCTTACCATTGCCGAGAGGCTCTGGGGCACCCTTGCCATTGCACCTATCATCTCCATGTGCATGCCCATCACCCTTCTTCTAAAGGCCTCCCCATCGAGGTCCTCATCTGAGTCCTGTGCAGCAGAACTCGTGCGCGAACTCGCCCTCCGGGGAGCTGGCCCCCAAGTTACCCTTTCCCCCCGGCCTTGCTGCAGCCCACTCATCCCCAGTGCATCACCCTGTGCAGATCCCGCTACTATACTAGCCCCTAAAGAATGCGTAGTGCAAGTATCTGAGCTGGTGTCTGCGGGTGAAACATGCAGTGACGCGGTGTGTTCCTCCTCCTCCTCTTCTCCCGCCTCGCTCTCAACGGTGCCCTCAGGGATAGGCTGCTCAGGTGCTTGCTCATTATCTGAAAGCATAAAGGCACAAGAGACGGGTTAAGGTGAGGGAAGGGAGGCAGGAAGGGAGAAATGCATGCATACAGCATGATTAGCTGGAAGGTGCGAAACACTTGTGGGGTGAGGGGGAAGTGGATGTGAGAAGAAGGAGTAGGGATGAACATCCTGTTATAGTCCCCAAGGGGGTCAACGTCACCAGTGGCCATGGCGCCCACCACCTGGTGCCCAATGATCTCCAAAACTCTATTCTCCAGCTCAGACAATGGTTGGGTGTCGGCTTGTCCCCCGCCTGTGCGCTCCTGCTCCCTCCTGTCGTGAGCCACCTTGGCCTGCAAGAGAAAGGAAAGTGTGTGAGTGAGTGTGGAGCAATGTGTCTGAGTGATGTGCCTGCCATTGTTGAATAGCTGTCATTGTGTGCAAGGTGTGAGATGTGGGTGTGAGTGTTGGTAGGTGGAGATTGTTGGTGGGTGAGTGCTGGGGGTGTGGTGCTTTGGGCAGTGTGTGCAGTCTGTGGTTCAGATGGTGGTATGTAGCATTTGTGGGTCGTGGGGACCACAGTGCTGCCCGAGGCCTGATAGGCAAACCTCCCTCCACATGGTGCAGAAAACTTATGGCGAGGGCCTCCTGCCACTTGCCGAGTAGAGCACCGCCCTCCGTCTCTCCACAGCGGACACCAACTCCTCCAATGCTTGGTCTGAAAATCTACGAGCTCTCTCCCTGGGGCGTGGATCTGCCATCATGAAACCTGCTTGAGTCGTCCGGCTCCTTGGGCTTGGCCTGCTCTTGCCTGCTGACACAGGTTCACAGGCAGCAATGCTGAGAATGAGGTTCTGCCAGCCCTTTAAGAACTGGAAATAGCCTGTGGCAATGATGACTAGCGATTAGACTGCACCTGATATTGGTTAGCGCTTTGAGTGTAACGCCACTGAGCTAGGCCGTTAGCGCTTGATTTAGCGCTCCCATCCTTTCTTTGAGTGATGACAATGAATTTTACGTGCAGCGAGATTCATTAACGCCTGGCGCTGAGTCTCAAACTTTTCCAGAGTCAGTGCCCACTCCTTGGGCGATAATGAATTTCTCACCCGTTGACTATAAAAGCAAAGAGATCAGGCTGGAACTTTACAAATCACTGGTTAGGCCTCAGCTGGAGTATTGTGGACAATTCTGGGCCCCACACTTCAGAAAGGATGTAAAGGCCTTAGACAGGGTAGAGAGGAGGTTTACCAGGATGTTGCCAGGGATGAGGAACTTCAGTTATGAGGAGAGGTTGGAAAAGTTCGGACTGTTCTCCTTGGAGCAGAGAAGGTTAAGAGGTGACCTCATAGAGGTTTTCAAGATGATGAGAGGTTTTGATCGAGTAGACAGAGAGAAAAACTATTCCCCTCTGGCGAGTGGGTCAATCGCCAGAGGTCACCGATTGAAAATCATCGGCAAAAGATCGAGAGGGGCGATGAGGAGAATTTTTTTCACTTGGGAAGTTGTCGGGATCGGGAACGCTCGACCTGAAAAGTTGGCGGAAGCTGATTCCATCAATAATTGTAAAAGGGCACTTGAGAGGATGAGAAGCTCAGGGATAGAGCCAGAGGACACGGCCTGCGCTGGAGAGTAAATTCAAAACTAATCCGCGGAAACAATACTTCAGTGAGCGAGTGGTCAATCTATGGAACAGGCTCCCTAGGGAGATGGTGGAAGCAGTTAGTGTTAATTCATCCCAATGCAAATTGGACAGATTTCTTTCAGAAAATAACACGTTGGGATCCGGTATCTGAGTAATTGGAGACGTGACGTGTGGTGAGTGTAGTGTGCTCGGGAGGAACGGGTGACTTTGGACCTGTGGTTCCCAAAGCTCTCCACCACTGGGGGTTTTCCTCGCCTCGTGTCTGGATCTGTTGTAGACTCACTGATAGAGATTGTTTGCTGTGATTGGTCAACAACACCTTTATCATTGGATCATGCGAACTACCAGGATGTTAGAAGGTGAATTCAACAATCTTTTTACCATCCAGCAATTCCTGCCTTCCTATGAAATTGTGCTCCAACTAACAATTGACACCTTCAGGAAAGGAGGGGAGGAGAGAAACATGACAAGACACAAATTATTTAAAAAGAGCAGCTCGTGCAAACACTCTTAGTGGTTTGCTCCAGTAGGCTGTGATAGTTGGTGGGCACCTCGCCGTGCTTGCCCTTGGTTCCGTTGCTATGTGCTACTCTATCTCTGTGTTTCCTTTTTGATTTGCTTTGTGCCCCTCCATTGTGGTGTTTTGTTCTACGGGGATGGTGTTGATAAGGCTGCTGTCGGCTTTCTCTTTATTCCCTGGCTTCCTTCACCGTACAATAGTGCTGCTGATGGCAAACCCGACTTGGGCTTGTACTCGCTGGAGTTTCGAAGAATGAGAAGGGAGCTCATTGAAACTTATAAAGTTCTAACAGGACTGGACAGACTAGATGCAGGAAGGATGTTCCCGATGGCGGGGGAGTCCAGAACCAGGGGTCACAGTCTAAGGATAAGGGGTATGCCATTTAGGACAGAGATGAGGAGGAATTTCTTCACCCAGAGAGTGGTGAACCTGTGGAATTCTCTACCACAGAAGGCAGTTGAGGCCAATTCATTAAATATATTCAAGAAGGAGTTAGATATATTTCTTAAGGCTAAAGGGATCAAGGGATATGGGGCGAAGGCAGGGACAGGGTACTGAATTTGGATAATCAGCCATGATCTCATTAAATGGCGGAACAAGCTTAAAGGGCCGAATGGCCTACTCCTGCTCCTATCTGGTGTGTTTCTGTGTTTCTATGTTGGGCAGCATTGTTATGAGATGGCACTGCTGCCCACAGAGGCTCTGCGACCCACCCAAAAATGGTTTTCTGCTGCCCTTGGTTGGCAAGTGTAAGGGGTGCCTCCTCAGACAGAGACCACCGCTTTTCTCCAGCTGCCAGTGCTCAGTTCGCCTGTACAGGGAGAGATGGGTGATCTCATCTCTGAGTCAGAAGGTTGTGGGTTCAAGTCCCACTCCAGAGACTTGAGCCCATAACCCAGGCTGACACTCCCAGTGCAGTACTGAGGGAGTGCTTCTCTGTCGGAGGTGCTGTCTTTAGATGAGACGTTAAACCAAGGCCCTGTCTGCCCTCTCAGGTGGACGTAAAATATCCCACGGCACTATTTTGAAGAAGAGATGAGGAGTTCTCCAGTAGTCATCCCTCAACCCTTTAAAAGTTGGCTTATAAAGCGCTTTGGAACATCCTGAGGTCGTGAAAGGCGCTATATAAATGCAAGTTATTCCAGAAGTTTCTCCAGCCTTTCCCCATAACTAAGTTCTCTGATGCTAGGGATCAGGACCAGTGCTCTTCCTTACACTGCCCCAGGGCTTCAACATCTCCCTCGTGACCTCGTGACCAGAACTGAGCACACTCTTCAAGGAGTGGTCTGACCAGAGCACTGTGCAAATCAGGCATGACTTCCTCTGACTTTCTTTGGTTCCAAGGGCTTTTGATTTGGTTTCCAGGCAAGACGCTTGACACGACACGTACACACACACACACACACACACACACACGTACACACACACACACACGTACACACACACACACACACACACACACACACACACGTACACACACACACACACGTACACACACACACACACACACACACGTACACACACACACGTACACACACACACACACACACACACACACGTACACACACACACACACACACACACACGTACACACACACACACACGTACACACACACACACACACACACACACACGTACACACACACACACACGTACACACACACACACACACACACACACACACGTACACACACACACACACACACACACACACGTACACACACACACACACACACACACACACACACGTACACACACACACACACACACACACACACGTACACACACACACACACGTACACACACGTACACACACACACACACACACACACACACACGTACACACACACACACACACACACACACGTACACACACACACACACACACACACACGTACACACACACACACACACACGTACACACACACACACACACACACACACACACACACGCACACACACACACACACCCTGCGTCCTTATCAAAGCTGGGTCAATGCATGTAAATTTCAGGAGCGCAGCGTGAATATCTGGCTTGTTATTTTATGAGTACAGAGGCCCTTTTGTACCTTGTAAAAGGTCAGGACCACAATTCATTTCAAGCTCATTCATACCCGTGAATTGCAGCCAATCCGTCAATAGTCAGCGGTGCTCAGAGCAGTCACTGCACAGGCCAGAGAAGTTACAGAAGTTGTACAACAAGGAAATGCTATCGGGTCCAACAGACTGCTCCATATTTGATAGATCAACGCCGTCCACCTTCTCACCATTACCCCAACCAATGTTCCCCGCAAGGTCAGCAGCCGTGTGGCCGCGCACCACTCGTGAGGTCCCGCGGAGGCCGTTCACCAGCACTGCCGCTGGAAGAGATCCCGCACAGCGGCCGCGCAGCAAGTTTAGAGGGCCCACGCAGGGGGAAAAAAATTAGAGGGAACGTTGCCCCCACCCCACCCTCTCACCATAACCCCCACCCCCCTCTGACCATAACCCCCACCCTCTCACCATAACCCCCACCCTCACCCTCTCACCATAACCCCCAACCCCCGCCCCTCACCATAACCCCCAACCCCCCCTCACCATAACCCCCACCCCCCGCCCCTCACCATAACCCCCACCCCCCCTCTGACCATAACCCCCACCCTCTCACCATAACCCCCACCCCCCCGACCATAACCCCCACCCTCTCACCATAACCTCCACCCCCCCCGACCATAACCCCCACCCCCCCTCACCATAAACCCCACCCCCCCTCTGACCATAACCCCCACCCTCTCACCATAACCCCCGCCCCTCACCATAACCCCCACCCCCCTCACCATAACCCCCACCCCCCCTCTCACCATAACCCCCACCCCCACCCTCTCACCATAACCCCCAACGCCCCCCTCACCATAACCCCCACCCCCCTGACCATAACCCCAGGTTCGAGGGGCCGAATGGCCTACTCCTGCTCCTATCTTCGATGTTTCTATGTTTCTAAACCTCTCCGCCTCTCTCTCCTCCTTTGAGCGCCTCCTTAAAACCGACCTCTTTGACCAAGCTTTTGGTCGCCTGTCCTAATATCTCCTTCTGTAGCTTGGTGTCAAATTGTGTTTGATAATAGTTCCTGTGAGGCGCCTTGGGACGTATTTACTGCGTTAAAGGCGCTGTATAAATGCAAGTTGTTGTTGTTGTAGTTGGATGTTATCGGGACCCGATGTGCGTTTGTTTGGAAAGACCCCCGACATCTTTAGCCTTGCTGCCTGTTCAGGTGAAAATCAAAAAACCATTGGCTCCTGACAGCTCCAGGGAGGATAAGTAACATGGGCGATTTTAACTGCCCGCCTAACCGGTTAGATTTAAAATCACCCCCAGAGTGTCGGAGTTCAGGGCAGTTTCTCAGGGCGGTTGGAAGTGGGTAGCAGTGTCCACGGGGCAATTTTCTACAGACTGCTTTGTGTGCTTTGATGATTTGGCGGGAATGGTGTTCACTGATACAGTATTCCCGAGGGGATCCTAGCAAGTTAGGAACAGGAGTCGGCCATTCAGCGCCTCGAGCCTGTTCCGCTAAAAAATGCATCTTAAAAGAAATGTCCTTTGTAGGACAGGTCATGGAGTCAGGGGAGAAATTTGGTTGTTAGCGCCACCGATTAACGCCTAAAGAGGCCGAGAAGTGGGGCGCTAGCCAATTTCCGGGCGGGTGCAAGGCGCCTAGCGCCTCGCCCCATATTGAGCATGCATTTAGCGCCCGCTCATGGGTGCAGGCTGATTATGACGTCATTTGAGTGCGCAATGCCTTTTGGGTGCCCCGGACCAGAAATTCAGTGGCGCCCCCCCTCCGTAGCGCCTGGCGCTAATAGTGACAGCTTACCTGGGCCTTACCAAGTCGCTCTCGGGCTGGAGGAGCGTTATTTAAAGGGGACTGGTGTGGTTTAAAAGCGGCAGCCATTTTTGTATCACAATTTCCTCGAGAGCTACAAAGAGTTGCTGAGCTGCACACTGAGAGCCATTTGACCACTGAGCCAGCGCAGGCAGACGATCTTCAGCCTTCTGACCATCACCTTGCTGTTGGTGAGCCTTGACAACGGGGAACCTTCCTGTGGGCACTTATTATGGGGGCTGCATTGGAGGGAAACGTCCCGCTGCTGAATCATCTGGAAAGGGCACTGAGACGCAGGGAGAGGGGGGCGGGCATGGCCAGACGGAGGAGGGCCAACAGACGTCGCCACAGCAGACCTTACGCTGGCAGGGTTATCCTGTAGTGTATGTACCCGTCTACCTTTAAGGGAACTATTGAATGTAACCGTTCACCTTTAAGAGAACTACTTTAGGTGTGGCACTATTTGTTTGGCTTCTGTATACTGTAATACCGACAGTGACCACACCAGTATATAAGTGTTGTGGCAGGGTAACTGGGGCAGATTCGCCCTGACCTCTGAATAGTAAAGACCTGTTTGTTTGTTACTCCTGAAGTCTGTGTCGTTATTAACTGTACAACCCACAGACTTTACAGTGGCGACGAGTCCGATCGTACCCTGCGGCAAGACTACCAAAGCAACGAAGAGCGTCGAAGAGAGGCAACCGCCCTCGTCGTGCTGCTGAAAGAAAACACGAGGCTGCAGCAGGAGGAAGGAGGAAGACTTTAGCAACAAAAGCTTCCATCTGCAACAGGCACTGACTACCCTTCTACCACGGTGCGGAGTGAGCCGATCAGCAGGGAACAAGGCGGCCGCGGAGACTGTGAGTAGGGGAAGGTGTAGAGAATATCCGGAGGATAAGGGCAGAGCACTCGACCTCGGTCGAGGGGGAGCTGAGCCGGTCAGAAGTCGGGTCCAACGGCGTCGTGAGACAGTCGGACCTCGATCGGCGGGAAAAGCCGGGCAGCGACCGCAGCCATGAAGCGCTGAGACTGAGAGTAGGCGCGGGAAGAGAAACCCAGCCGCAGCCGGGGAGGGAAACACCGGTCTGCGAGAGGGCTGGGAGGCGAACAGGAACCGTGCGGGTGGGAGAGAGAGCGACAGAGCCGAGCAAGGGGAGAGAGACTGCGCGAGAGCCAGTCCAGCGGCTGAGCTGTTCTCCACCAACGGGGTACCCAGAGCCGGTAGAACCGAACGTGCGGGAGAGAGAGAGACAGAGCCGAGCAAGGGGAGAGAGACTGTGCGAGAGCCAGTCCAGCGGCTGAACTGTTCTCCACCAACGGGGTACCCAGGGCCGGTAGAACCGAACGTGCGGGAGAGAGAGCGACAGAGCCGGGTATGGAGAGAGAGACTGCGCGAGAGCCAGTCCAGCGGCTGAACTGTCCTCCGTTAACGGGGTGTACCCAGCGCCGGTAGAGCCGTGCGGGCGGGAGGAAAAGACAGAGCCGAGTAAGGGGAGCTGTGCGAGAGCCAGCCCAGCGGCTGAACCTGTCCGCTGTGGGGAAAGCGTACCCCTTCCACCAGGAAGATACGCGGGAAACCGCCATTAGGCGGAGGAGATGACAGAAGCGGGAAACTGCCATTGAAGTGGGCAGGGAGAGAAGGAAAGAGCGGGAAACCGCCATTTTCGCGGGAAAACCACCATTTTAGAAATAAACAGATAATAAATAATACTTAAAGAAATACTGTGCTGCTCCAAGGAAAGGAAGATGCCTAAGCGAGGGAATATTAACGACTTTAATTCTGAAATAGAAGACTGGGCCACGTACGTGGAACGCATAGAGATCTATTGCGAAGCCAACAAAATAGAGGAAGACGACAAGGCGATAACATTGTTAAACTCGATGGGCGCAAAGACATACGGGCTCTTGGAAGGATTTACTAGCACCAGCTAAACCGGCGGATCAGTCTTTCGAAGAGATTGTGGCTGTTCTAAAGGACCACTTGAACCCCACACCGTTGATGTTGGCTGAACGATTCAAATTCTATGCAAGAACGCAACGGAAAGACGAAAGCAACGCAGAATACTTGGTTGAACTGCGTAGGCTAGCGAAATACTGCCAGTTCGGAGGGAATCTGACAGAGGCACTGCGAGACAAGTTCGTAGGCGGATTGTCCAAGGAAGGGACGCAAAAGCGCCTACTCGAAGAGAACGACCTTACACTTGACAGGGCTGTCCTTATAGCCGCATCACACGAAGCCGCAGCGAAAGGAACGGCGGAAATGCAACTAAAGGCGGCGGCACTCGGGGTGGACCAAATTACCTCGAGTACAACCAAATGCTATCGTTGTGGGAAGACAACACACGACCAGAATCAATGCTGGTTTAAGAACCAAGAATGTAGGAAATGTGGCAAACTGGGTCACATCGTTAAGGTATGCCGGTCAGGGAAGAAGACCAACAACCAAAGGAAGCCATCACAAGAAAAGTACAACAAGGTATACAAGGGGGCTGAGAAGAGTTCAGACGAACAGAATCCAGACTCAGATCCAAACGGCCAGGAGCTGGGTAGTCTGAGTATCCACCATGTGAGTAAGGAAGCTGACCTACAAACTATCTGGGTCATGCTAAAAATAGCTGGAGTCCAAGTGAAAATGGAGTTGGACACTGGATCAGCTGTATCAGTCATAAATCGAAGGGATTACCACCGGCTATTCCCACACATACCCTTAAGAGATACCAAGTTCGTATTGCAGACATACACGGGGCATAAAGTATACCCCATGGGAAAAATAAGAGTCAAGGTGAGAGATAGGGGTAAAGTACACCCAAGAATGAACTTGTATGTACTACCTGAGGGAGGACCACCACTTCTAGGACGGGAGTGGATCAAGAAAATAGACATGGAATGGCACTACCTACAAGCAATGACGAGTGAGGACTCGGTGCAGACAAGCAGCTCAGACTCTGAGCCGGAAGACGATAAGTCCAGCCCACGTATGAAAAACAAGGTTAACATGAACTCACTGACTAAGGTTGGAAAAACGATGGCGTGCATAAAGACAGAGAATTCTGAGTCTGTTCAAGTTACAGACATATGCATTACGGAGGAACACCGGGCTCGAACTCAACGTTATTTCAAAGTACGACAACAATTAGAACAATTAAGTTACCGTCTCGTACAAGAGATGAAAACAATGAAAAAGTTCTATGACACCGAATGGGAGAGTCTGGAAAGACAACAGAACCTGCTGGCTCAAGCAGAGAGCGACCATAGAGCCATCGTGACCAATTACCGATCACATCTCCCTTATGATGTTCAGGAGTTAGAATATTTGCATGATCTAGAGATACAGCATAAAGGCAAACCACGCTACACTGAGGATTTTGTTCTGCAATTGGAGACGGAGCTAGTGCAGGCAAGGTTAAGAGAAGCTGAATCGCAGTGTGCACTTAAAGAGATGCAGAAAAAAATCTTGGACATGGAAAAGAGAAACGCTTCTTTACCTGATGTGAATAATGTGGCCATGTTGCAAGAGGAGCTTATAGGGGCGAAACTGAAAGAAGCTAAGCAAAGGATGTTGGAACTTGAAACACAGAACCAAATCAGCAGTAACCAGCTATGTCGAGCAGAGAAGGAGTGCTATGGTCTACATGAGAAGGTGCAATATCTCTCAGCCCAGAATAAGGGTCTACTCACTCAGTTAAATGAAAGTAAACGGAAAATGGCTGAGATAGACTGCAAGAATAAAGAAGATTTGATGGCAGTGAGACTTCAAGAGGCAGATAGCATAGCAGCCTTGGCTGAACTCCAACAGGAAATTGCGAAAGAAGCAAATGAAGAGGAATCTTCAGGAAGCCAGGATTTTATTCCAGTTCTTCTCTACGACTCCTTACAAGCAGAGTGTGAGAAGTTGAAAGAACAGTATGAACAGGCCCAGGCTACAATTCTGGAGGGGATTAACTCGGCAACCTCCGAAAAGCTAGTTTCAGTAGAAGCATATGAACAACTAAAGGTTGAACATGAGCAAGAAGTCCAAAGGCTGCAGGAAATTCTTGATGAGCTCAAGGCCAAGACAGACTCATCGGTAGAAGTTCCATCCATAGATGAGAATTTAGAGGTGAAAGACATGGCAGAACATGAAAGACAAGATGTCCAAGAACTCATAAAAATATTGAAGGAAACCCAAGTCAAATATGAGGCGGCAATGACCGAGGTTCAACGACTTGAAGAACAAATTCAACTGGGAATCCTTTCAGTGGAAGGAAAGGAAACTGTAAGAAACACAGAGACTGTAAGAATGGGCCCTGAACATGAGCTAGGGAGCATCAAGGCGCAACTTCTTCGAGCGCTTGAAACCAAAGTACAAGAGGAAAGGAAGGTGAAAGCATTGGAGGGAAAGGTGGATGAAATGGAGAAGGCTCTGATCCACAGAGTCCCCGTGGAAGAGTTAACGGTCAGCCAACTCCTTCACATGCTGAGAGACAAGACTCCACAATGGGAACACAAGCTTCAATCTTCAAAGGGAAGGAATTCGGAGCTCCCAAAAGTTACGGAAATAACTGAGATGGCAACACAGATTTTGTATTACAGTTTACTCTATGAAGAGTTCGTTGAATCATGTCAATGTGAACAGAAGAATGTTGAAACAGCTGCTTCAGTAGAAGGATTAAATAGCCTGATAACGCAATCCCCGATGGAAGGGAAGGTATTGAACTCACAAATGAGGTCAGTAGTGAAGGAATGGCAGACAACCCAGGAAGAGCGGGATGAATATGAATGTTTGAAGAAGTCTTTTCAAGAAAGATGGTTAGGGAAGGAACCACCGTCGGCTAACGTCCAGATGGATAAGAAGGAAGTAGAAGGGCCTCTCACTGGCCTAACTCAGGACGACCCCGAATATTACCATGACCTGTTGAGTGACACTGAATATTACGAGGATCTGGTCTGCTCAGTTTGTGATGAAAACTCCCAAAGTGCTGAAATCCGGATGAAGCACTTAAGGTCTAAGGAACATAGAGAGTTGGTGGCGCTACAGCTGGCAGCCGAGAAAGGAGCTCCGAGAGTTTCAAAAAGGCAGAAAAGAAAAAGAAGAAGCAGAAGATAATAACTGTCTAAAATATTATCACTTCTACCATCTCAGGCGGGACACTACGAAAGGAGCTAAATTAGTTGAAAAACCGGAAATTATCAAGACAGCCAGTTGGTTGTAAAAGTCCGCACTGCTGGTTCAACAGGACGAAAGTTCAAGCTGTTACGTCAAGAAAAAGGCTATGGAGGAGTCACGCTAGCCATGTGAACCGGCTACACCAAAGAGATGCTGTTCGGAACGAGTCAAGATCAGAGACTGAATCTATGAACTGTTCCCACCGAGAGTATATCTGTAAATTGTTTTATATGAAGTTGAAGATATGTATGTTTAACGGGGACTCTGTAAGTAATAAGCTAAAAAGGGAGGATTGTAGTGTATGTACCCGTCTACCTTTAAGGGAACTATTGAATGTAACCGTTCACCTTTAAGAGAACTACTTTAGGTGTGGCACTATTTGTTTGGCTTCTGTATACTGTAATACCGACAGTGACCACACCAGTATATAAGTGTTGTGGCAGGATAACTGGGGCAGATTCGCCCTGACCTCTGAATAGTAAAGACCTGTTTGTTTGTTACTCCTGAAGTCTGTGTCGTTATTAACCGTACAACCCACAGACTTTACATATCCGACAGCAGTTTTCCTACATGAACATGCCGGAGGAGCAGTGTGTCAGAAGGCTGCGATTTAGAAAGGAGGTGGTGACTGAGCTGTGCCAGCTGCTTCAGCCAGATCTGCAGCCTCAGATAAGGTGCAGGACATCTCTGTCGGCGGCTGAGAAGATGGCTGCTGGCCTGAACTTCTACGCGAGCGGCTCTTCTCAGGCTGCACGTCAGAGGCTGATCAGAAGTAGCTTCTAGGCCCCTCTCACGGAATGCTTGCTGCCATTCCAAGAACAGGAATGGAACCGGTCTGATACCCCCAAGCCTGTGAAGGGCAAGATGCATGTAAATAGCAGGCATGGCCATTGTAAATGAAGAAAGTGTTTCATTACACAAAATGTGGTTCCTTCAAACATGAGAAAGCTATGGCAACAGAAAGCAAAACTAATACACTGACACATAACTGCCTCTCACACCCGGGAGACTGTCCAAAACATAAATCACATTCCGACCATCTTCCTTGGCTTTGATTCCACTGCGCCAACCAAAGCATCCAATGCCCCATCAGTGAGGCGTTCCGCCCTCTGCCTCACCCTTTCCATGTCTTGCTAGGCTGGTGCGCCACAGGTAGGCTCCCAGCGCTTTGAAGGCCTACAAGGCAGTGAGTGTGTCTGGTGATGCCAATTGACCTGCCCCTTTAAGAGCTGGCCGGTGCCACTGTGCCTCAGGGAAAGTGATTATTGACAGCACCCTCGCTGCGCCCCGCAGCTGCGAAATTGGGTTGTGCCGCCGGGTTAGCGCCTTAAGAGTAGCGTGCAGCGCCTGATTTAGCGCCGCAATCACCTTTAGGGGGCGCTGCAACCTAATATCGCGCTAGGTGGTGCTAAATTGCGCCTGGCGCTAAACTTTGCGCATCGCCAGGACTAGCGCCCCAAACGTGGCTATACCGAATTTCTAGGCCATAGAGTTATACAGCACAGAAAGAGGCCCTTCAGCCCATCGTGTCCATGCCAGCCATGAAGCCCTGTCTATTCTAATCCCATTTTCCAGCACTTGGTCCGTAGCCTTGTACGCTATGGCATTTCAAGTGCTCATCTAAATGCTTCCTGAATGTTGTGAGGGTTCCTGCCTCTACCACCCTTTCAGGCAGTGAGTTCCAGATTCCAACCACCCTCTGGGTGAAAAAGTGAAAGAGGTGCTGCAACTCTTTCTTAAATTTCTTTTATTTTTCTTTCCAGGTATCGAGGACACAGCAGCATTATCCCCGTAAGTACTGAGTTCTCATTGATTGTTATATACTGCACTGCATTAAGAGAGATGGAAGAGGTTGGGAGCGTCGTGTCAGACGATCCAACTCAGGGCCCCGTGACATCACCGCGCCGAGGCTCAGGCTGGTGATTTGCTCCAAGTGCGAGGTCCAAAGGTCAGTCGCCTCGCGGGGAGCGTGGGAACCTGCAGGATCGCTATATAATGGAGTTTAGAAGAATGAGGTGATCTCATTAAAACGTATAAAATTCTTAACGGGCTTGACAGGGGTTGGTGCTGGGCGAAAGGCCGGGACTTTACTAACCTCGGTGGGTTCGGGGCGGGCGATGTCGGTGGCGGGTTGCGACCCCGCTGCTGGCTCCAGCCCGCTCTGTAAAATGATTTTCCCTTGATTGGGCTTCTTAAACCCACTCAGCGCGTTTCCCAGCAAATTAGAGGAAGTGGGTCTGGTGACGTCATTTGATGATGCGTCATCAGCTGGTTTCCTTAAAGGGACCTTGGCCAATTTTAATTTGCCATTTGTGCTGTCAGTGTTCTACAGCATTGAGGTGCTGCAAACACTGACAGGCACTGCACAGAGGTGCACAGCTGCACCCAGGCTCTCCCATGACTCCCTCCGTATGCTTATAGAAGGAGTTACAGCACGCAGGGAGGTCCTCTTCCCTTCCCGTTGGTGGAAGGGACCTCCCCAGGAGATCGACACAGCCTGGTTGCACATTGCAGAGGAGGGCACAAACAGGGTGTGGTCAGGAGGACCTGGGTGCAGTGCTGCAAACCTTTCAATGATCTCAGTAGATCACGAAACGTTAGTACAAAGCCACACTCAACCTCATCCTGCTGTGCCTCTCATCACTTCCCCATCACTCTGCCTTCCATACCCTATTCCTGCACATCCTTACTCACACCAACTTACCTTGCACCTCCACCCATCACTCTCCATCTACATCATCAATTCCCCATCTCACTAGCCACCCCTCACACACACCCTCATCCTAGTGCAATCATACCAACTAACAAAACGCAAGGGTGGGCACTTGGGTGTTTTAAGCAATGTTCATGTAAAGTTTCTGTTAATATGCTGTCACCCATTGAAACCTTTATTTTCAACACTTTGCAGTCTTGGACAGATTTGTGTGCACCTTTGGAAGTGGCTTAGTGAGTTGCAGTGAATGATGAGACATAACGGTACCCCCTGCAATAGTGATGAGTGTGAAAGGGATGGCTTGGGCATTGTAGGGATGCTTTATGGTGCTGGTGTGGGGTGGTGCCAACCTGGTGCATCATGTGGCAGCCAGGGTGTGTAGCGTCAAGTGAAGTAAATCTGGCCATGGTGAGGCCATCCCTGGTGTCCCGGGCAGCAATGTGCTCGGGTGCTGATGCCCTCTGTCCTGTGCAGCATCAGGTGATTGTGGAGAAGGTTGGTGTTGTTGTTGGTGTGCCTGGTGCTGGGGCTGATCATGGTGGGATTCTGAGGACCAAGGTGAGAGAGTATAAAGGGCACCCATGTTGATGGAATAGATGGCAGGTGAAGTAGAGATGACAGAAGTGATCTGTCAATGGTGAGAGAGTTAATAAGGTCACTGGATGGAGACTTGTGGAAAGACTTGCAGCATCCTGAATCTGTTGTGGAAATGCAGTGAGGAAGAGCTTGTGGCTGAGGGAAGATATCTCTGAAAGGTGGGAGCTTTTACTGCACATTTGAAGCTGTCAACTCAACAGCTGATTTAATGGCCACTGAACCCTCGGTTCAGCTTGACAGACATGGTCCACGACCAGCAAGTACCCCCTGGGCGAGCACGTAAAATCAAAAGGTGAGCTCAAATGTATTCTTAATGATCTCTAAACAAGGTCATAATGACCTGAATTGGGTCCCCCACCGCAGCGTGTCGGGTCTGCTCAGCGCTGACAGACCCGACATTGGGAAAGGCACGTGGCGGCGGGCTCACAGCGGGGTCCCGACCCGCACGGGAAAAAAAACACTTTCCAATCCGACCCGCCACCGATCATGCCCGGTGACCCCCCGGAAAATCTCGGCCGATGATTCCCCTGGTTGGGGAGTCTAGAACTAGGAGTCATAGTCTAAGGATAAGGGGTCGGCCATTTAGGACTGAGATGCGGAGAAATTTCTTCACTCAGAGGGTGGTGAATCTTTGGAATTCTCTGCCCCAGAGGGCAGTGGAGGCTCCGTCGTTGAGTTCGATAGATTTTTGGGCACTAAGGGAAACGAGAAATATCAGGCTCGGGCGGGAAGGTGGAGTTGAGGTCGATGATCAGCCATGATCTTATTGAATGGCGGAGCAGGCTCGAGGGGCCGTGTGGCGGAGCAGGCTCGAGGGGCCGTGTGGCGGAGCAGGCTCGAGGGGCCGTGTGGCGGAGCAGGCTCGAGGGGCCGTGTGGCGGAGCAGGCTCGAGGGGCCGTGTGGCGGAGCAGGCTCGAGGGGCCGTGTGGCGGAGCAGGCTCGAGGGGCCGTGTGGCGGAGCAGGCTCGAGGGGCCGAGTGGCGGAGCAGGCTCGAGGGGTCGAATGGCCGACTCCTGCTCCTAATTCCTATGTTCTTATCAGAAAGGACCATCAATCTTGCTGCTCTTGAAGTTTGTTAGATCCTGCCTACCCTCTGCCGCTTATGTCCCTCATGCGTGATTTTTATTTGGCAATGTGTATCCGGCTCGTTCTTGCTTTTAGAGATTTGTGTGCACACATCGTGTGAGGACAGGTTTGGGTATGGCTGCAATGCCCCCACAATATAACAGACTGCCAGCACTCACTGTCCAGGCTCATGTCTGTAAAATGGCCAGGCCACAGAGGTCAGTGCCTTCGAGGTATGAGTGTTTGAAAAAAAGAAGAATCACGCCTCAGCTCATCAGCTGCTGAAACCCTCAGTCCATGCCTTTGTTACCTCCAGACTCGACCATTCCAACGCACTCCTGTCCAGCCTCCCACCTTCCGCCCTCCATAAGCTTCAGCTCATCCAAAACTCTGCTGCCTGCACCGTGTCTGTTAAGTCCGTGAATGATTGAGACACGGACCAGCAGGAGTGAAAACAAACAAGTCTTTACTGGTGGAAGTCAATAGTGAAACTAACAAACAGAGGCTCTCTAGCGCCTTTTATACAGGGGTGGTCACTGCCGGTACTGCAGTCTGAGACCAGTTATTCTCTTAAAGGTACATACACAACAATTCCTCCCCTTTTAGATAAACAGTACATAACATTCATTTAACAACTAAATGATAACGAATTACAATCACAATTACTGTTGCTAGATACATTGGTTAAGTTTAAGCAATTATAAGTTCCGTCTTTGAGGAGGCTTCCTGATTCTGTCTGGATAACGCCTCTTTGGGGTACCAGGTTCTTCTGGCAATGTTGCGTCAGGATCAGTGTCTTTGGTTCATCTGCTTCCAATATTACCGGTTCTGCGGTAGCTGCAATTGGAACGTCAATTTCATTACCAGATGTATCAGATCGTGGTGTGGAGTTGACGTTTTCCAGTGACTCTAGAATCTGGTCAGCATGGCGTCTTACAATGCTCTCCCCAACATCCACGGTATACATGAGAAGTCCTTGTCGTGTACAAATCGTTCCTGGCTGCCATTTCTCAGTGCGGTAGTCCCGGGCCAAAACTGGTTGACCTATCTTAAAACTCCTGGTCGGCCTTTCATTCATATTCTGAAACTGCCTGTTCTCCACATCTCTTCGGACGTTTGGCTTAACCAAATCCAAGCGGCATCATAGTCTTCGATTGAAGAACATCATGGCTGGAGTTTGGTTGGTAACCGCATGTGTCGCATTCCGGTAGGCAAACAAGAAGTTGTCCACCTTGTGTTGTAGGGGTATATCTTCATTACACATTGCCTTGATAGCCTTCTTGAATGTTTGGACAAACCTCTCGGCCAATCCATTAGTGGCTGGATGATATGGGGCAGATGTGTAATGCTTAACGCCATTGTTCTTTAAGAACCTCCGGAACTCTTCAGACACAAACTGTGGTCCATTGTCAGAGCAAATCTGTTCAGGCAGCCCATTCCTGGCGAATATGGTTTGCAAAACCGTGATAGTTTTTTTCGTGGTGGTTGAGGACATTTTTATTACCTCTGGCCACTTTGAATGTGCATCCACTGCAATTAAAAACATCGAGTCCATGAAGGGACCAGCAAAATCAATGTGCACCCTTTGCCATGGAGATGAGGGCCACTCCCATGGATGCAGAGGAGCTTGTGGTGGGGCGTTTTGGACCTTCTGGCATCCTGCACAGCTCTTGGTCATCTCTTCGATTTCTCTATCGATTCCCGGCCACCACACAAACGCTTTGGCTAAGTTCTTCATTTTTACCCCACCCAGATGACCCTCATGAAGCTCATTGAGTACTCTATCCGTCAACTTAGGTGGAATTACTACTCTGGATCCACACACCAAGGTTCCTCTGCACACTGACAGCTGTTCTCTTCTCGGCGAGAATGCTGGCAGCAGTGGTTCGCCATGTGCTGGCCATCCCTTCACCGTTAAATCATAGACCCGTGATAGTGTCGGGTCATTCCGTGTTTCCTTTTCTATGTTTGCATTCGTCACAGGGAGACATTCGACTATGGTCGAGTGGAATAACTCCATTGGATCCACTGCAGGGTCTTCTTCTTCCGCCATCGGCAACGGTAGGCATGACAATCCATCAGCATTTCCATGCTGTCTAGTTCCTTTGTACTCGATGTCATATTGGTGTGCCCCTAGGAAAAGGGACCATCTCTGCAGCCGTTGTGCCGTCATTATCGGTACGCCCTTCTGAGGGTTGAAAATGGAGACAAGAGGTTGATGATCGGTTAGTAGAGTAAATTTTTGACCGTTCAGATAGTGATTGAACTTCTTCACCCCCCACACTAGGCTGAGGGCCTCTCTGTCAATCTGGGCGTAGTTACGCTCGGCAGAAGTTAACGAGCGTGACGCAAAAGCTATCGGCCTCTCTAAACCATCAAGGAATTTATGTGACAGTACCGCCCCAATGCCATAGGGAGACGCATCACACGCCAGCCTGATTGGCAGTGCTGGGTTGTAGTGAGCCAATACTTCCCTTGAAGTGATTAAGTCCTTACTCTTCTGAAAAGCACGCTTACAATCATCGTTCCATTTCCATGCTACCCCCGTTCGTAGCAGGGCGTTCAGTGGGTGCAGAATTGTCGACAAATTCGGCAAAAACTTATGATAGTAATTCACCAACCCGAGGAATGACCTCAGTTGCGACACATTTTCAGGCGCTGGGGCCTTAACAACCGCTTCAATTTTGTCAGGGGATTTATGTAACCCCTCTTCATCAATCACGTGGCCACAATACGATATCTGTTTCTTAAAAAATTCGCACTTCGGGCGGTTGGCTCGCAGCCCATGTTCCCGTAGTCTAGTGAGCACCTGTTCTAGGTTGTTAAGGTGTTCACTGTCATCTTCACCTGTTACAAGGATGTCATCCAAGTAACACTGAGTCCCCGGAATCCCTTGCAGGACTTGTTCCATCGCTCTTTGCCATATCGCCGGAGCCGATGCTACTCCGAATACCAATCGATGATACTGGTAAAGACCTTTGTGAGTGTTTATCGTGAGATACTTCCTAGAGAACTCTTCAACCTCCATCTGCAAATATGCTTGTGCTAGGTCAATTTTTGTAAAACGCTTCCCTCCAGACAGTGAGGCGAAGATGTCTTCTATCCTTGGAAGAGGATATTGTACTGTGTGAAGGACAGGGTTCACCGTCACCTTGAAATCCCCACAGATGCAAATCTTCCTTGGCTCTCCGGACTTATTGCTTAACGTTTTCTTCATGACAGGAATGATGGGTGTCGCCCACTCGCTCCAGTCGACCTTAGACAACACGCCCGCCTTCTCCAGATTCTCCAGCTCTGCCTCGACGGCTGGGCGAATTGCATATGGTACCGGTCTTGCTTTAAAAAACTTGGGAA
Organism: Somniosus microcephalus; assembly: GCF_052327205.1. Classification (NCBI taxonomy): domain Eukaryota; kingdom Metazoa; phylum Chordata; class Chondrichthyes; order Squaliformes; family Somniosidae; genus Somniosus; species Somniosus microcephalus. The sequence goes on from NC_141012.1 coordinate 7,332,248, forward strand.
CTGCATTCTCTTCTATTTTTATCGAGGCGGTTACGCCTTTAAGCGTGCCCAGTTCTTGTTGAAATACCTCTTTGGCGTTAGCTAAGATTGTTGACAATCGTCCAGGAGTGACATCTTCATCTTTTTTACCGTCCACCGTCATTGCATGAATGGAATGCCAATCTATCCTCGTCGCCAGTGTTAAGTCCGTGAATGATTGAGACACGGACCAGCAGGAGTGAAAACAAACAAGTCTTTACTGGTGGAAGTCAATAGTGAAACTAACAAACAGAGGCTCTCTAGCGCCTTTTATACAGGGGTGGTCACTGCCGGTACTGCAGTCTGAGACCAGTTATTCTCTTAAAGGTACATACACAACAGTGTCCGAACTCGCACCAAGTCCCGTTCACCCATCACCCGCTGTGCTCGCTGACCTACATTGGCTCCCGGTCCGGCAACACCTCGATTTTAAAATTCTCATCCTTGTGTCCAAATCCCTCCGTGGCCTCGCCCCTCCTTATCTCTGTAACGTTCTCCAGCCTTACAACCCTCCGAGATCTCTGCGCTCCTCCAATTCCGGCCTCTTGCTCATCCCCGGTTTTAATCGCTCCACCATTGGCGGCCGTGTCATCAGCTGCCTGGGCCCTGAGGTCTGGAATTCCCTCCCTAAACCTCTCCATCTCTCTCTTTCCTCTTTTAAGACACCCCTTAAAACCTACCTCTTTGACCAAGCTTTGGTCACCTGTCCTAAGAGCTCCTTGGCTGGCTCGGTGTCAAATTCTGTTTGATAATCGCTCCTGTGAAGCACCTTGGGACATTTTACTACGTTAAAGGTGCTATATAAATGCAAGTTGTTGTTGATTTACTTAGTGAGTGTTACCAATCGCCCTCTCAGTAGAAATGGTTGATCAGATTTCTCGGCTTGTGTAGCTCTCTGAGCCAACACCGAGATCCTGATTGAGGTACGTTAACAATTCCACGTGTTCACAGTAGACGCAGCAACCTGCCTATCACCGTATCTCCTGTCCTGATCATACACAACTTAGCCTGAGCCAACCCTGAGCTAATTGAATATCATGAGCTATTTACTCAGTTGAATGTAAATGAACTGTAATTACATTATCCTCTCGGCCAACTGCACAAGAAACCGGACAGTCTGTAATTAAATCAGATAGTGGTGGTTCCGTTGGAGATAAGACAGATGTCAAAAATCAATGGCATTGATTTTAACTTTGGGACGCACAGGTCCAGAGGCAAAGATCCATTCTTAGCCCCCGACCTCACTCAAATGGAACCACCGAACTGCGGGGGCTGCTTGGGGCTCCCAACGCAGCTCAAGGGGTCTTGTGGGGATTGGTTGAAACAGTGGGTTAGATAATGTCCTTTCATCTTTGGGACGAGGTGTTACACTGGGTTAGCACAGTGTGCCCAATGCCCATCAGTCCCCCTCCGCCCTAAGCCCATCAGTCCCCCTCCACCCTAAGCCCATCAGTTCCCCTCCACCCCGAGCCCATCAGTCCCCCTCCACCCTGAGCCCATCAGTCCCGCTCCACCCTAAGCCCATCAGTCCCCCTCCACCCTGAGCCCATCAGTCCCCCTCCACCCTGAGCCCATCAGTCCCCCTCCACCCCGAGCCCATCAGTCCCGCTCCACCCTGAGCCCATCAGTCCCGCTCCGCCCTAAGCCCATCAATCTCGCTCCACCCCGAGCCCATCAGTCCCGCTCCACCCCGAGCCCATCAGCCCCTCTCCACCCCGAGCCCATCAGTCCCCCTCCACCCCGAGCCCATCAGTCCCGCTCCACCCTGAGCCCATCAGTCCCGCTCCACCCTAAGCCCATCAATCTCGCTCCACCCCGAGCCCATCAGTCCCGCTCCACCCCGAGCCCATCAGTCCCCCTCCACCCTGAGCCCATCAGTCCCCCTCCACCCCGAGCCCATCAGTCCCCCTCCACCCTGAGCCCATCAGTCCCCCTCCACCCAGTGCCCATCAGTCCCCCTCCACCCAGTGCCCATCAGTCCCCCTCCACCCTGAGCCCATCAGTCCCCCTCACCCAGTGCCCATCAGTCCCCCTCCATCCTGAGCCCATCAGTCCCCCTCCACCCTGAGCCCATCAGTCCCGCTCCGCCCTGAGCCCATCAGTCCCCCTCCACCCTGAGCCCATCAGTCCCCCTCCACCCAGTGCCCATCAGTCCCCCTCCACCCTGAGCCCCAGTCCCCCTCCACCCTGAGCCCACCAATCTCGCTCCACCCTGAGCCCATCAGTCCCGCTCCACCCCGAGCCCATCAGTCCCCCTCCACCCTGAGCCCATCAGTCCCCCTCCACCCCGAGCCCATCAGTCCCGCTCCACCCCGAGCCCATCAGTCCCCCTCCACCCCGAGCCCATCAGTCCCCCTCCACCCAGTGCCCATCAGTCCCCCTCCACCCTGAGCCCCAGTCCCGCTCCACCCTGAGCCCACCAATCTCGCTCCACCCCGAGCCCACCAATCCCCCTCCACCCTGAGCCCATCAGTCCCCCTCCACCCTGAGCCCATCAGTCCCCCTCACCCAGTGCCCATCAGTCCCCCTCCACCCTGAACCCATCAGTCCCCCTCCACCCTGAGCCCATCAGTCCCCCTCCACCCTGAGCCCATCAGTCCCCCTCCACCCAGTGCCCATCAGTCCCCCTCCACCCTGAGCCCATCAGTCCCCCTCCACCCTGAGCCCATCAGTCCCCCTCCACCCTGAGCCCATCAGTCCCCCTCCACCCTGAGCCCATCAGTCCCCCTCACCCAGTGCCCATCAGTCCCCCTCCATCCTGAGCCCATCAGTCCCCCTCCACCCTGAGCCCATCAGTCCCGCTCCGCCCTGAGCCCATCAGTCCCCCTCCACCCTGAGCCCATCAGTCCCCCTCCACCCTGAGCCCATCAGTCCCCCTCCACCCTGAACCCATCAGTCCCCCTCCACCCTGAGCCCATCAGTCCCCCTCCACCCTGAGCCCATCAGTCCCCCCCCACCCCGAGCCCATCAGTCCCCCTCCACCCTGAGCCCATCAGTCCCCCTCCACCCTGAGCCCATCAGTCCCCCTCCACCCTGAGCCCATCAGTCCCCCCCCACCCCGAGCCCATCAGTCCCCCTCCACCCCGAGCCCATCAGTCCCCCTCCACCCTGAGCCCATCAGTCCCGCTCCACCCTGAGCCCATCAGTCCCCCTCCACCCTGAGCCCATCAGTCCCCCTCCACCCCGAGCCCATCAGTCCCCCTCCACCCCGAGCCCATCAGTCCCCCTCCACCCCGAGCCCATCAGTCCCCCTCCACCCCGAGCCCATCAGTCCCCCTCCACCCAGTGCCCATCAGTCCCCCTCCACCCAGTGCCCATCAGTCCCCCTCCACCCTGAGCCCATCAGTCCCCCTCCACCCCGAGCCCATCAGTCCCCCTCTACCCTGTGCCAATGTCTGGTTATTGTCTCTCCTTTCCCTCCACCTGTTGATCCCACACAACACTAACGGACACATTTTCTGATGGTGCGTTTCTGCTGTGAGCCTCACCCGCTGGGAGCATGTACAGGAATTTCACATGCGCAACCTACACTGCTCTGGAATTGACTGTGCACCAGGAGCGTAAAATCAGAAAATTTACCCTTAAATCTCTCTATATATCCCCCACCAAAAAGAAATCAACCAACACTTTCAATACCTTTATAATTATGTTATGTTAAACATGTATAGAACCTTGGTTAGACCACACTTGGAGTACTGTGAATAGTTCTGGTCTCCATATTATAAAAAAGATTTACAAGAATGATACCAGAACTGAGAGGTTATTCCTATCAGGAAAGATTGAACAGGCTGGGGCTTTTTTCTCTAGAAAAGAGAAGACCGAGGGGTGACCTGATCGAGGTCTTTAAGATTATGAAGGAGTTCGATAGGGTCGACGTAGAGAAGATGTTTCCACTTGTGGGGGAGACCAGAACTAGGGGCCATAAATATAAGATAGTCACTAATAAATCCAATAAGGAATTCAGGAGAAACTTCTTTACCCAGAGAGTGGTGAGAATGTGGAACTCGCTGCCACAGGGAGTGGTTGAGGCGAATAGCAGAGATGCATTTAAGGGGAAGCTAGATAAACACATGAGGGAGAAAGGAATCGAAGGATATGCTGATAGGGTGAGATGAAGAGGGTGGGAGGAGGCTCGTGCGGAGCATAAACACCGGCACGGACCAGTTGGGCCGAATGGCCTGTTTCTGTGCTGTAAATACTGTGCGATACTTTGTAATAATTCTCAATCCTGCTTCTCAACCAACACTGACCCGGTTCCAAGCGAATTGAACCCAAAGCAACTTTCTTATAAAAACATGAATACATTTCTGAGGTTATATCAATCCCTCATATTACTGCCTGTTTTCAGTCCCTGGTATCCATCAATCTGGGTGCAACTCAACCATTGTCCCTATTTCTCATTCATCTCTTACTGAATCAAGGAGGTCAAAATTATCAGAGGTTTTGGTAGAGTTAATAAGGAGAAACTGTTTCCACCGGAATGGTTTGTTAACCAGAGGACACAGATTTAAGGTACAGGAAACTTTTGTTTAACCGGAGGTTAAATGTCCGGAAAGCTCTATCTACCGGCAAAATTCAGGAGTCGTTTCCTATAAATTTTTTTACTTCTCGTTGCTTTTTTTTTCCAGTCAGGCTCTGCAAGGTCTAGCTGAAGCTGTTGCTTAGCTACAGAGACGCTTTTAAGCTGCGGCCGACTGTTTTGAAGCTGTTGCTAAGCAACAGGGTTTGTTGATTCATACGGAGCTCAAAAGCTCCGTATGTTTTGACATTAGCGCTGGTTTGCACGGCAGTTTTGATGGTACGGCACCAGCTCGGTCCCGTCAGTGCCGGATATCAGAAAGTTTCCTGTAATTGGCAAAAGAACCGAAGGGAGAGATGAGGAGAAATGATTTTACGCAGCGAGTTGTTGTGATCTGGAATGTGCTGCCTGAAAGAGCGGTGGAAGCAGATTCAATAGTAACATTCAAAAGAGAATTGGATAAATACTTGAAAAGGAAAAATTTGCAGGGCTAAGGGGAAAGAGCAGGGGGGGTGGGACTAATTGGAGAGCTCTTTCAAAGAGCCGGCACAGGCACGATGGGCCGAATGGCCTCGGTGCTGTAAGACTATATGATTCAAAAGAATAAAACTGATGGGATTTTTAATCTTCTGTTTTGTTTTTCAGAAAATTTACTTTTAATCCGAAGGAAGGGATCGATAATCCTGCCCTGGTCATATGTGACGACCTCGGTAAATTAATGTATTTTATTGAAAGCACTTTTATGAGGTGCTGTAAATGGCAGATAAGAGATAAGCATTAACAATCCCCAGTGCTAAAGCTGAACGTAGCACTGAGTAACCCTCAATAGCAATGAAACCCTGTCCTGGGCGATGAGATCATTTCTGTCACTGAATCAAAGGCCACATTACTGAATCTGAAACCAAACAAATAAAAATCTAATTTCTGTTCTGGAAGATCCTGGTCAAAGTTAACGTTTCCATGGTGATCTGGGAATCAGAACCGTGCTGTGTGCTGTCCATGTTCATTAACACCAGGAATAATGGGATTAGGTGAAGAGGGGTGGGAGGAGGCTCGTGTGGAGCATAGACACCGGCACGGACCAGTTGGGCCGAATGGCCTGTTTCTGTGCTGTAAATGCGATGTAATACTATGGAAGATTGCCAAGAAAAAGCAGGAATATCCCAAAGAAAACTACTGGCCAGGGCACCCGGTTTGCAGTTTTCATGGCAAATTTCAGGAAATCACAGAATAAAAATAGGATTTGACTTATTCAGTCACCATCAAGCAGCACCTTCCTCCCAGGTGTCGGCCATGACTCAGTGGGTAGCTCACTTTCTGAGTCAGAAGGTTGTGGGTTCAAGTCCCACTCCAGAGACTTCAGCACAAAAATCTAGGCTGACACTCCCAGTGCAGTACTGAGGGAGCGCTGCACTGTCAGAGGGGCAGTACTGAGGAAGCGTCGCACTGTCGGAGGGGCAGTACTGAGGGAGTGCCGCACTGTCGGAGGGGCAGTACTGAGGAAGCGTCGCACTGTCGGAGGGGCAGTACTGAGGGCACACCGCACCGTGGGAGGGGCAGTGCTGAGGGAGCGCCGCACTGTCGGAGGGGCAGTACTGAGGGAGCGCCGCACTGTCGGAGGGGCAGTACTGAGGGAGCGCCGCACTGTCGGAGGGGCAGTACTGAGGGAGCGCCGCACTGTCGGAGGAGCAGTACTGAGGGAGCGCCGCACTGTCGGAGGGGCAGTACTGAGGGAGCACTGCACTGTCGGAGGGGCAGTACTGAGGGAGCGCCGCACTGTCGGAGGGGCAGTACAGAGGGAGCGCCGCACTGTCGGAGGGGCAGTACTGAGGGAGCACTGCACTGTCGGAGGGACAGTACTGAGGGAGTGCCGCATTGTCGGAGGGGCAGTACTGAGGGAGTACCGCACTGTCGGAGGGGCAGTACTGAGGGAGTGCCGCACTGTCGCAGAGGCAGTACTGAGGGAGCGCTGCACTGTTGGAGGGGCAGTACTGAGGGAGCACTGCAGTGTTGGAGGGGCAGTACTGAGGGAGCGCCGCTCTGTCGGAGGGGCATTACTGAGGGAGCGCCGCACTGTCGGAGGGGCAGTACTGAGGGAGCGCTGCTCTGTCGGAGGGGCAGTACTGAGGGAGCGCCGCACTGTCGGAGGGGCAGTACTGAGGTAGCGCCGCACTGTCGGAGGGGCAGTACTGAGGGAGCGCCGCACTGTCGGAGGGGCAGCACTGAGGGAGCGCCGCACTGTCGGAGGGGCAGTACTGAGGGAGCGCCGCACTGTCGGAGGGGCAGTACTGAGGGAGCGCCGCACTGTCGGAGGGGCAGTACTGAGGGAGCGCCGCACTGTCGGAGGGGCAGTACTGAGGGAGCGCCGCACTGTCGGAGGGGCAGTACTGAGGGAGCGCCGCACTGTCGGAGGGGCAGTACTGAGGGAGCGCCGCACTGTCGGAGGGGCAGTACTGAGGGAGCGCCGCACTGTCGGAGGGGCAGTACTGAGGGAGCGCCGCACTGTCGGAGGGGCAGTGCTGAGGGAGCGCCGCACTGTCGGAGGGGCAGTACTGAGGGAGCGCCGCACTGTCGGAGGGGCAGTACTGAGGGAGCGCCGCACTGTCGGAGGGGCAGTACTGAGGGAGCGCCGCACTGTCGGAGGGGCAGTACTGAGGGAGCGCCGCACTGTCGGAGGGGCTGTCTTTCAGATGAGACGTTAAACCGAAGCTCCATCTGCCCTCTCAGGTGGGCGTAAAAGATCCCACGGCACAATTTCGAAGAAGAGCAGGGGGTTATCCCCGGTGTCCTGGCCAATATTTATCCCTCGATTCACATCACTAAAACAGATTATCTGGTCATTGTCACATCGCTGTTTGTGGGATCTTGCTGTGCGCAAATTGGCTGCCACGTTTCCTACATTACAACAGTGACTCCACTTCAAAAAAAGTACTTCAGTGGCGGTAAAGCGTCCTGAGGTCGTGAAAGGCGCTGTAGAAATGCAAGTCTTTTCTTTGCTTCAGATTTCCAGCATCCGCAGGTTTTTTATTTAATCCTCATCACCTGCTCTGAATCAAAGTGCAAGCCTGAAGCAGGCACGGCAATGCTGTATGTTTATATATTTTTTTAACATATATATATCTCTCTTCAGAATTGCCAACCCCTCTCAAGCCCAGAGTCTGTGCCCTGACTAAGAAAGGCTCTGAAATATTTGGTTTCTACCTGCGAAGTGAGAAGGGGAAGCAAGGACACATCATCCGGCAGGTGGAGCCAGGGAGCACCGCTCAGCACGCTGGGCTCTCTGATGCTGACCGGGTGCTGGAGGTCAATGGAGAGTACGTGGATAACACCGCACATTTCAAGGTAAGAGCAGGTTTATTGTTTTTGGTCAGTTTTTTCGCCCCTCCTCTGCTGGGGTACAATTCCATAGGTGCCCTAACTGAGACGGTCGTTCTTCACGTGAAAACCTAGACAGTGAATGTCAACCACAAAGAGAAACAAAGATGAACTTGGTCCCGTCTTCATCTCATGTCCATACATTTTCCCACAGGAGCCCTGCAGACTGACTGTGTGCAGGAATCCTGGCTGATTGCTCCCCCCATCCCCTACGCAATATTCCCTCTAATTTTATTCTGGGTGGACACTCCCTTTAATTCAAATTTTCGCGCGTGCGTAGTTTCTTGCATTTAAAAACCAGCAGGCGGCCTGCGCGGGACCTTCAGACCGCTGCGCAGCCGTGCAGATTGGCGGAAACGTTGCCTCCACCCTTCCTTTGACAAGGTGTCAGCCGTGGGTCACACTCTGGCCTCGGAGTCAGAAGATCGTGGGTTCAAGCTCCACTCCACTCCAGAGACTTGAGCACAAAACTCTCGGCTGGTATATCAGTAGAAGACTGAGGGAGTGCTGCACTGTCGGAGGTGCCAACTTTTGGATGAAACATTAAACCGAGGCTCCGTTTGTTCTCTCAGGTGGATGTAAAAGATCCCACGGCCACTATTGAAAGAAGAGCTGGGGAGTTCTCCCCGGTGTCCTGGGCCAATATTTATCCCTCCGCCAACTCCTAAAAACAGATGATCTGGTCATTTGTATCATTGCTGTTTGTGGGAGCTTGCTGTGCACAAATCAGGTGCCACTTTTCCCATATTCCAACAGTGACTACACTTCAAAAGTGCTTAATTGGCTGTAAAGCTCTTTGGGATGTCCTGAGGTCGTGAAATGAGAATTCTTTTTTTTGACTGCCACCATCAATTGAGACCCGCTAACTGACCAGCACGGAGGTGGCAAATGTCTCCTTTGCGCACAGCAAGCTCCCACAAACAGCAATGACCAGATAATCTGTTTCAGTGATGTTGGTTGAGGGATAAATATTGGCCCCAGGACACTGGGCAGAACTCCCCTGCTCTGCTTCCAAATAGTGGCCGTGGGATCTTTTACGTCCACCTGAGAGAGCAGACGGGCCCTCAGTTTAACATCTCATCTGAAAGATGCCACCTCCGACAGTGCAGTGGTCCCTCAGTACTGCGCTGGAGTGTCAGCCTAGATTTTTGTGCTCAAGTCTCTGGCGTTGGGCTTAGAATGCACAACCTTCTGACTCAGAAGCAAGAGTGCTGCCCACTGAGCCACGGCTGACATGGTGGCATGAGGTGAACGCTAGCTCCCTCTGAACTTAGTTAAGGTTCTGAAATGAAGTAAATTTGTGAAGAACCCAATGCAGCTGCCAGTGAATTTAGTCGGACTACGGCACAAATTGCCCAGAATTCAGTATTGGACTACAACACCAACTTGCATTTATATAGCACCTTTAACATAACAAAATGTTCCAAGTTGCTTCACAGAAGCATTATCAAACAGCGAATCACATAAGGAGATATTAGGACAGGTGACCAAAAAGTGGTAGGTTTTAAGGAGTGTCTTAAAGGAGGAGAGAGAGGTGGAAAGGCGGAGAGGTTTAGGGAGGGAATTCCAGAGCTCAGGGCCCAGGCGGCTGAAGGCACGGCCGCCAATGGTGGAGCGATGGAAATCGGGGATGCTCAAGAGGCCAGAATTGGAGGAGTGCAGAGATCTCGGAGATTTGTAAGGCTGGAGGAGGTTACAGAGATAGGAAGGGGGGTGAGACCATGGAGAGATTGGAAAACAAGAATGAGAATTTTTAAATCGAAGCGTTGCCGTACTGGGAGCCATTGTAGATCAGCGAGCACAGAGGGTGATGTGTTAACGGGACTTGGTGCGAGTTAGAATATGGGCAACAGAGTTTTGGATGAGCTTCAGTTTCTGGACAGCTTTAGTTACACAACCTCACTCAATGGCTGCGAGGATGGAATTGACTGAAGTGAAAAATGTTGGGGCAGGATGGGGTGAGGTGGGGTTGTCTCATGTTACTGGGTTGTTCAAAATCTACTGTAATCTGCCTTTAACCTTTACTGTAACTGACCTGGGAAAGTTTAACATTGAAAGTGAAACGATGTGATTTCGGAAACCGCAGGAGATAACAGTAGCGGTATAACAGCCCGAAGCACTAGCTGGCTACAGACACGTTCCTTGTAGATTTAGCTCCAACCTGTTGTTGTGTTTCTGACTATTTGATTGAAGATAAATGGAAGAAAAAAGAAAGACTTGCATTTATATAGCGCCTTTCATGGCCACCAGAGGTCCCAAAACTCTTTACAGTCAATGAAGTACTTTTTGAAGTGGAGTCACTGTTGTAATGTAGGAAACGCGACAGCCAATTTGCGCACAGCAAGCTCCCACAAACAGCAAAGTGATAATCACCAGATAATCTGTTTTTTTTAGTGATGTTGGTTGAGGGATAAATATTGGCCAGGACACCAGGGAGAGCTCCCCCACTCTTCTTCAAAATAACGCCGTGGGATCTTTTACGTCCGCCCGAAAGGTTTAACGTCTCATCCGAAAGACAGATAACCATCGACATAATAATAATCATACATAATCTTACCACATTGAAACATCTCAAAGTGTTTCACTTGCAGTCAGGTACTTTTGGAGTGCCGTGGTTGCTGCCAGCTCCAGATGTTCCAGGGTAGGCACCTGTAATGCGAGTTTGGAACGGAGCGGAGTTGCTGGTATTACAGCTCCTTTTATACAGAAAGAAAGACTTGCATTTATATAGCGCCTTTCACGACCTCAGGATGTCTCAAAGCGCTTTACTGCCAATGAAGTGCTTTTGACGTGTAGTCACTGTTGTAATGTAGGAAACGCGGCAGCCAATTTGCGCACAGCAAGCTCCCACAAACAGCAATGTGATAATGACCGGATCATCTGGTTCTTTTTTAGTGATGTTGGCTCAGGAATAAATATTAAACTCAAGACACCAGAGGAGAACTCCCCTGCACTCTTACATCCACCTGAGAGGGGGCAGACGGGGCCTCAGTTTAACGTCTCATCTGAAAGGCGGCATTGTCTTTATATTGGGTTAGCCCCGTTGTGTCGCCGGCTCCTGACACACGAGCTCCAGTTTTAACCTTTCCCGCCCCCGGTGCGTTCGGCTGCGATCCACAGCATTCCTGACGCATTCTTGCCCGTCCGCCTGCCACCATTTTAACACCTGGCTGTTTGCCAGGCCACGGTCTCCCTCCGCAGAACAGGCAGGGGCCTCGGGGACCTCATTAATATTTAAAAGTCGGGCAGAAGAACCAAAGGCGACATCAGGAAAAACCTTTTTTTTACGCAGCGAGTGGTGAGGACCTGGAATGCACTGCCCGAGAGGGTGGTGGAGGCAGATTCAATCGCGGCTTTCAAAAGGTGAATTGGATAAATACCTGAAGGAAAACAATGTGCAGGGCTACGGGGAAAGGGCGGGGCAGTGGGACTAGCTGAAGTGCTCTTGCAGAGAGCTGGTACGGGCTCGACGGGCCGAATGGCCTCCTTCTGTGCTGTAACCAGTCTATGATTCTATGATTCTATTTACAGTCATGTCATTCGCGGATCATGGCCCGAGGAGACCCATCCTTATGGACCAGGAGCGCTTCTCCAAGCTCCACAAGCAAACCTTGAGCCTTCCCCACGCTCCCCACCCCAAGCTTTTCGCCCCTCCCCTCCCCCACCCGAGGGTTCCCACCCCCTCCCCCCACCGCGCTTTCCTCAGGATTCCACCCCACCACCCGACCACGTACTTCATTGCCAGGCACAGTTCCCTCAGACTCCCGGTGATGGTCTCCTGCCGTCCAAAGTCCTGCACCCACCCTCCGGCCTCCACTTCATTCCAAATCAGGATCAGGTGCGAGGCAGCGTGCCCACCTTTTTGTGAGGCTCCAGCCCTACCACCTCCGTGATCTCTGCGCTCCTCCGAATCTGGCCTCTTGCGTATCCCCCCACTCCCTTTGCCCCAATTTTGGCGGCCGTGCTTTCAGCTGCCTGGGCCCTAAGCTCTGGAATTTCCTCCTTAAACCTCTCCGCCTCTCTCTCCTCCTTTAAGACGCTCCTTAAAACCTACTTCTTTGACCAAGCTTTTGGTCACCTGTCCTAATATCCCCCTTATGTGGCTCTCTGTCAAATTTTGTCTGATAACGCTCCTGTGAAACACCTTGGGACGTTTTACTACGTTAAAGGTGCTATATAAATGCATGTTATTGTTGATTAAATGTAAGTGATTTAGGATGGAGTGCAGGGATACCTTTTTACAGAGAGTTGTGATGCTGTGAAATGAGTTAGTGACTGAAGCAGAGACCATGTGCACCTACCTCTTTGGCCCACCTGTCCTAAAAGGTCTTTCGTGCGGCTTTGTGTCAAATTTTGTTTGATAATCGCTCCCGTGAAATGCCTTGGGGCATTTTTTTACTATGTTAAAGACGCTGGATAAATGAAAGTTGTTGCCGTTAGAACGGCCCGAGCCTTACAATTGCTCCATCCTGGGCACCTCCCTCCTCCGCGCACCGTACACCGCACACCGCGCTCCGCACACCATGCACCGCACACTGCGCACTCGGCGTACTGTGCTCCACGCTCCGCACATCGCACACCGCACACACTGCGCACTCCACACCGCACTCCGCGCACTCCGAGCACCGCACTCCGCCCACCGCGCACCACACTCCGCGTACCGCGTACCGCCCACTGCACTCCACACGCCGCACACTCCGCGCACCGCACACCGCACTCCGCGCACCGCACTCCACGCACCGCACACTACACTCCGCACACCGCCCACCGCACTCCACGCACTCCGCGTACCGCACTCTGCACACCGCACACTCTGCGCACTCCACACCACACTCCGCGCACTCTGCGTACCGCACTCCACTCATCGTGCACCGCACACCGCACTCCGCGCACTCCATACACCGCACTCCGCACACTGCACTCCGCACACTGCGCGTACCGCCCACCGCACACCGCACTTTGCGCACTCCGCACACCGCACTCCGCGCACCGCACTCCGCCCACTGCGCACCGCACTCCGCATACCGTGCACCGCGCACTCCGCGTACCGCCCACCGCACTCTGCCCACCACGCACCGCGCTCCGCACACTCCGCACACCGCACTCCGCCCACCACGCACCGCACACCGCACTCTGCACACTGCGCACTCCGCCCACCACACACCGCACTCCGCACTCTGCCCACCACGCACCGCACTCCGCACACTCCATCCACCGCCCACCGCAATCCGCACACCGCGCACCACACTCCGCACACCGCACTCCGCCCACCGCGCACCACACTCGGCCCACCGTGCACCGCGCACTGCCCACCGTGCACCGCACTCCGCACACTGCCCACCGCCCACTGCGCACCGAGCTCCGCGCACCGCACTCGGCACACCGCACAACACACACTGCGTTAAAGTCCTGCCATGACACCAAAATAAAGTCATTAGGTTTGGTAAGGGCAGCCTTACCAGGGAAGGCTCATTCCAGTTTCTTTCTGGTTCATCCTTAATAAAAGCACGAGTGGGGTCGAGGGGTGGGGTGGTGGAGGTGGCAGACAGCGCGGGGGACAATTCGAGACTCCCCCTGTGGTGAGTTTGCGGAACTCGCTGTGCAGTGTGTTCCAGATGTAAACCAACCGCCAACCTGCAACTCAACATCTTGGAGCCACAGTGCGCTGCCCCAGTGCGCTGCCCCATTGCGCTGCCCCATTGCGCTGCCCCAGTGCGCTGCCCCATTGCGCTGCACCAGTGCGCTGCCCCAGTGCGCTGCCCCTTGTCTCAATTCTTTTCCCCTTTCCAGCGGGTGGAGTTTGAGTCCGTTAGGGCCACAAGGAAAATCCTTTGGGGCCAAGTAGAATAATTTTTTTTAAAAACAAGCACGGTGTTGATAATACATTTCTTATCCTCCCCGTGGAAGGTTGTGGAGAAGATAAGGCTGAGTGGGAGCAGGCTCACCTTCCTGGTTGTTGATGGGGCTGCCTATGAAGATGCAAAAATGAGGAATCTGAATATTGCGGAACTCGTACAGTCTGAAGACAGGACCCTGTATGGCAAACCTCGACTATGCTACGTGGAAAAAGGCCCCAACGGATTTGACTTTCATCTGTGCTCTTCTGAAGGTAATTTCCCCCCCAATGTTTCTCTTTTCCCCCTCACCTCCCCTTGACTGGTCCATTAAGAACCAATCTAGCATCGAACCAGCTGTTTCCTCCCCTTTAACTGAACTTGCTGTCCTATTTGACCCTGAGCCGAGCCTCCGCCTCCATATCCTCTCCATCACCAAGACCGCCTACTTCCACCTCCTTAACTTCCAGTTCCACGGTCTCCGCCCCGCCTCAGCTCATCCGCTGCCGAAGCCCTCATCCATGCCATTGTTACCTCTGGACTTGACTACTCCAACGCTCTCCTGGCCCGGCCCCCGACCTTGTGCCCTCCGTAAACTTGAGCTCATCCAAAACTCTGCTGCCCCGTGTCCTAACTCACACCACGTCCCGTTCACCCATCACCCCCCGTGCTCACTGCCCCGTGTCCTAGCTCACACCCAGTCCCGTTCACCCATCACCCCCCGTGCTCACTGCCCCGTGTCCTAACTCACACCACGTCCCGTTCACCCATCACCCCCTGTGCTCACTGCCCTGTGTCCTAATTCGCACCGACCCCCGTTCACCCATCACCCCCTGTGCTCACTGCCCCGTGTCCTAACTCACACCCAGTCCCGTTCACCCATCACCCCCTGTGCTCACTGCCCCGTGTCCTAACTCACACCACGTCCCGTTCACCCATCACCCCCTGTGCTCACTGCCCCGTGTCCTAATTCGCACCGACCCCCGTTCACCCATCACCCCCTGTGCTCACTGCCCCGTGTCCTAACTCACACCCAGTCCCGTTCACCCATCACCCCCTGTGCTCACTGCCCCGTGTCCTAACTCACACCCAGTCCCGTTCACCCATCACCCCCTGTGCTCACTGCCCCGTGTCCTAACTCGCATCGAGTCCCGTTCACCCATCACCCCCTGTGCTCACTGCCCCGTGTCCTAACTCGCACCACGTCCCGTTCACCCATCACCCCCTGTGCTCACTGCCCCGTGTCCTAACTCACACCCAGTCCCGTTCACCCATCACCCCTGTGCTCACTGCCCCGTGTCCTAACTCACACCCAGTCCCGTTCACCCATCACCCACTGTGCTCACTGCCCCGTGTCCTAACTCACACCCAGTCCCGTTCACCCATCACCCCCTGTGCTCACTGCCCCGTGTCCTAACTCACACCCAGTCCCGTCCACCCATCACCCCCGTGCTCACTGCCCCGTGTCCTAACTCACACCCAGTCCCGTTCACCCATCACCCACTGTGCTCACTGCCCCGTGTCCTAACTCACACCCAGTCCCGTTCACCCATCACCCCTGTGCTCACTGCCCCGTGTCCTAACTCACACCCAGTCCCGTTCACCCATCACCCCCTGTGCTCACTGCCCCGTGTCCTAACTCACACCCAGTCCCGTCCACCCATCACCCCCGTGCTCACTGCCCCGTGTCCTAACTCACACCCAGTCCCGTTCACCCATCACTCCCTGTGCTCACTGCCCCGTGTCCTAACTCACACCCAGTCCCGTTCACCCATCACCCCCTGTGCTCACTGCCCCGTGTCCTGACTCACACCCAGTCCCGTTCACCCATCACCCCCTGTGCTCACTGCCCCGTGTCCTAACTCGCACCCAGTCCCGTTCACCCATCACCCCCTGTGCTCACTGCCCCGTGTCCTAACTCGCACCAAGTCCCGTTCACCCATCACCCCCTGTGCTCACTGCCCCTTGTCCTAACTCACACCCAGTCCCGTTCACCCATCACCCCCTGTGCTCACTGCCCCGTGTCCTAACTCACACCCAGTCCCGTTCACCCATCACCCTCTGTGCTCACTGCCCCGTGTCCTAACTCACACCCAGTCCCGTTCACCCATCACCCCCTGTGCTCACTGCCCCGTGTCCTAACTCGCACCAAGTCCCGTTCACCCATCGCCCGCTGTGCTCACTGCCCCGTGTCCTAACTCGCACCAAGTCCCGTTCACCCATCGCCCGCTGTGCTCACTGCCCCGTGTCCTAACTCACACCCAGTCCCGTTCACCCATCACCCCCTGTGCTCACTGCCCCGTGTCCCAACTCGCACCAAGTCCCGTTCACCCATCGCCCGCTGTGCTCACTGCCCCGTGTCCTAACTCGCACCAAGTCCCGTTCACCCATCGTCCGCTGTGCTCACTGCCCCGTGTCCTAACTCACACCAAGTCCCGTTCACCCATCACCCCCTGTGCTCACTGCCCCGTGTCCTAACTCGCACCAAGTCCCGTTCACCCATCGCCCGCTGTGCTCACTGCCCCGTGTCCTAACTCGCACCAAGTCCCATTCACCCATCGCCCCCTGTGCTCACTGCCCCGTGTCCTAACTCGCACCAAGTCCCGTTCACCCATCGCCTGCTGTGCTCACTGCCCCGTGTCCTAACTCGCACCAAGTCCCGTTCACCCATCGCCCGCTGTGCTCACTGCCCCATGTCCTAACTCACACCCAGTCCCGTTCACCCATCGCCCGCTGTGCTCACTGCCCCGTGTCCTAACTCGCACCAAGTCCCGTTCACCCATCGCCCGCTGTGCTCACTGCCCCGTGTCCTAACTCGCACCAAGTCCCATTCACCCATCGCCCCCTGTGCTCACTGCCCCGTGTCCTAACTCGCACCAAGTCCCGTTCACCCATCGCCCGCTGTGCTCACTGCCCCGTGTCCTAACTCACACCCAGTCCCGTTCACCCATCGCCCGCTGTGCTCACTGCCCCGTGTCCTAACTCGCACCAAGTCCCGTTCACCCATCACCCCCTTTGCTCGTTGACCTACGTTGGCTCCCAGTCCGGCAACACCTCGATTTTAAAATTCTCGGCCTTGTGTTCAAATCCCTCCATGGCCTCACCCCTCCCTATCTCTTTAACCTCCTCCAGCCCCACAACCCTCTGAGATCTCTGCGCTCCTCTAATTCTGGCCTCTTGCACATTCCCGATTTTAATCACTCCACCACTGGCGGCCGCGCCTTCAGCTGCCTAGGGCCCTAAGCTCTGGAATTCCCTCCCTAAACCTCTCTGTCACTCTCGCCTCCTTTAAGGCGATCCTTAAAACCTACCACTTTGAACAAGCTTTTGGTCACCTGTCCTAATCTCTCCTTATGTGTCTCGGTGTCAAATTTTGTTTAATGACGCTCCTGTGAAGCGCCTTGGGACGTTTTACTACGTTAAAGGTGCTATATAAATGCAAGTTGTTGTTGTATGCTAGCCCCTACCTCCCCCAGGTGCTGACTCTTGCTGGGTACAGGTGCCGATGTCCCCTCTATACCTCACCTGGATGGCTGTCCTTCATGCTTGAGCCTGTGCAACGAGCATGAATTACCTATTTGATCATGGGAGGCCAGTTGCGGCTCTGCAATGTTCACACGCGCACACTTTGACTAGGGGGCGACCGGAATGGGAACTCTGGCTGACATCTTCCTTTCTCTAAGCTGAGAGGTGTGGAGGCTTATTTAGCACAGCACCGGACCCGGGTCAGCTAACACCAGCATCGATCCGTGGATTTACTCATTCGGAGGGCCCTCTGACACAAGGGGCTCGATTTTCCAAGCCCCGAGGAGGAGGGACAGCCGGTAAACTCGGAGAAAGTGGGGGCGGATGGCAAACCCACCCCCATCCCGCCTCCCTGCCCTTTTGCCAGGGGGCGGGAAGTTGTGCAGCTTCGGGTCCCGTCTCCTGGAGGCGGGAAAGGCTTTTAATCCTTTTAACTGCCTGTTAACAGTAAGTCAACAGGCAGAAAAAGGGATTAGTGCCATTTTACCTTCACAGGTGAAGGCTTCCCGACCTCGGAGAACCCCGCTGGGTTGGAGGAGACGTGGAGGAGGTCTGCACTGGTCGGAGGCACCTGGAGGTAAGGTGTAGAGGTGAGTGATGGGTGCAAGTGTGGAGTGGTAAGTATGCACGGTGAGTGATAAGTTTAAAAAAGTGTTCACTTACTTTTATTTACTTCTATAGCCTTTAGCCGTGCTGGATCGGGAGAGCGGGCACCCACCTTGTCAATTTCAGGTAATGTCTGATGCACCCTCCGATCCATCAGACATCTGAAATTTACTTTATTACAATGTTTTTTCAGTCCTCACCACAGAAACGAATCAAACTCAGGAGAATGTCAGTGTTTGACAGCTTCACAGAACTGTCAAACGCTGTCATTTCTTCTTTCAAGAAGTCTAAATGTGCACTCTCGGGAGCCGCAAGCCTACATTTCGTTGTACTGCACTTGTGCACTAACAATGACAATAAAGTTGATTATTATTATTATTATCTTGACAGATAGCACGTCTGACGTTGACGTGATCTGTCAGTGACTTCTTCCCTAATTGGCCTGCTGAGCCCGCCGGACAAGCTCAGTCAGGGGAAAATCCCTCTGAATGGCCAGGCGAGGCTGGAGGCGGGACATTGACATGACAAGCAGCAGTCCCGCCTCCAGGTCGCCTCCATTGACAAAATCCAGCCTAGAGTTTTTTTAACTTTCTGCCCATGTGAAAATATCGGCAGGGTCCCAGGGTCAGAATCCTGACCTTCGTGCTCCACTGACTAAGCTTGGAGCAGGGCAGGTGTTATGGAGGGTCTCCCTGCTGACTGGAGGACGACAGTTAGAGATAATCAACTTGTACTGGAAGGCAAAGGGGGTTATGTTAACTTTGGATGATGGTATAAAGTGGGCGACATTGAATTTGCTGCTCATTGAACGCGTCGTTGACTTGAAAAGTGTTGGATCCGTGGTTCAGTGGATAAATAATCACACGGATGCTGTACATTAACAAATAACAGGTCTTTACTGGAGGAGGGTAACCTCTAGACTGGGGTACAGAGGCATGCGCAAAGCTTATATACCGGTGTGGTCACTGCCGGTACTACAGTATACAGGAGCTGTAAAAGTAGTTCTGACTTAAAGGCACATACACTACAAAAAGAATGTAAAATCAGGCATGGTGTATAATGAGCGGCTATTTCGATATCGCCCACTTTACACCATCACCCAAGACTCTAATCTTCCCCTACCTGCTGAAAAATGGGAGGAGAAGTCAATCTGTAAAAACTATGAGCTTGTGTTCTCTTTTGGATGGATTGAGGTGCCCAGGGTCCGTTTACGTTGAGTGTCCGAGCTGGGGGAGCCGCGGAAAAGGGCGGACTGCAGTTGGATGACAGGCTCATCGAAGTTAACGGAGTCAATGTGGAGGATTGTACCCATCAACAAGTCACCAGAAAGGTAAGGGGCCACGGCCTTCTCCACGCCATTTCACCTGTTGGATGGCTTTGCCATTTCCTCGCTTTGGTCGCCAGCGATTGCGTGATGTGACTAACATGGGAGATGGAGGAAGACACGTTCTCTTCTTAAAAAAAACTATAGGATTCTGAGAGAAAAGGTCATCGGTTCAAGCTCCACTCCAAAGACATAATCTAAGATGACGCTTCAGTGCAGTACTGAGGGAGCGCCGCACTGTCGGGGGGTCAGTACTGAGGGAGCGCCGCACTGTCGGAGGGGCAGTACTGAGGGAGCGCCGCACTGTCGGGGGGTCAGTACTGAGGGAGCGCCGCACTGTCGGAGGGGCAGTACTGAGGGAGCGCCGCACTGTCAGGGGGTGGGGGGCAGTACTGAGGGAGCTCCGCACTGTCGGAGGCATAGTACTGAGGGAACACTGCACTGTCGGAGGGGCAGTACTGAGGGAGCGCCGCACTGTCGGAGGGGCAGTACTGAGTGAGCGCCGCACTGTCGGAGGCATAGTACTGAGGGAACACTGCACTGTCGGAGGGGCAGTACTGAGGGAGCGCCGCACTGTCGGAGGGGCAGTACTGAGTGAGCGCCGCACTGTCGGAGGGGCAGTACTGAGGGAGCGCCGCACTGTCGGAGGGGCAGTACTGAGGGAACGCCGCACTGTCGGAGGGGCAGTACTGAGGGAGCGCCGCACTGTCGGAGGGGCAGTACTGAGAGAGCACCACACTGTCGGAGGGTTAGTACTGAGGGAGCGCCGCACTGTCGGAGGAGCAGTACTGAGGGAGCGCTGCATTGTCGGAGGGGCAGTACTGAGGGAGCGCCGCACTGTCGGAGGGGCAGTACTGAGGGAGCGCTGTACTGAGGGAGGGGCAGTACTGAGGGAGCGCCGCACTGTCGGAGGGTCAGAACTGAGAGAGCACCACACTGTCGGAGGGTCAGTACTGAGGGAGCGCCGCACTGTCGGAGGAGCAGTACTGAGGGAGCGCTGCACTGTCGGAGGGGCACTACTGAGGGAGCGCCGCACTGTCGGAGGGGCAGTACTGAGGGAGCGCCACACCGTCGGAGGGTCAGAACTGAGGGAGCGCCGCACTGTCGGAGGGGCAGTACTGAGGGAGCGCCGCACTGTCGGAGGGTCAGAACTGAGGGAGCGCCGCACTGTCGGAGGTGTCGTCTTTCGGATGAGGTATTAAACCAAGGCCCCGTCTGCTGTCTCGGGTGGACACAAAAGATCCCACGGCCGCTATTTCGAAGAAGAGCAAGGGAATTAAATGAAGGCATAAGGCATTGGTGAGACGCCATCGGGAGTACTGTGTGCAATTATTGATCACCTTTAGGGAGATGTTCTGCCTCTGTGCTCTTCTTGTGTGCCCGAGCATGAATTGGGAAATTGTGTACCGCCCCCCCTCCCAATCCGTGAATTGACACCCATCAAAATTCATGGTCAGAAAATCATTGGCTGGGGCTGCGTGATGTCCTGGAAAATCTCCCCCCCGCCCCTTCACACACCCCGCCCCCTTTCACACACACCCCGCCCCTTTCACACACACCCCGCCCCCCTCACACACACCCCGCCCCCTTTCACACACACACCACCCCTTCACACACACCCCGCCCCTTTCACACACACCCCGCCCCCCTCACACACACCCCGCCCCCTTTCACACACACACCGCCCCTTCACACACACCCCGCCCCCTTCACACACACCCCGCCCCCTTCACACACACCCCGCCCCTTTCACACACACCCTGCCCCTTTCACACACACCCCGCCCCTTTCACACACACCCCGCCCCTTTCACACACACCCCGCCCCTTTCACACACACCCCGCCCCTTTCACACACACCCCGCCCCTTTCACACACACCCCGCCCCTTTCACACACACCCCGCCCCTTCACACACACCCCGCCCCTTTCACACACCCCGCCCCTTTCACACACACCCTGCCCCTTTCACACACACCCCGCCCCTTCACACACACCCCGCCCCTTTCACACACCCCGCCCCTTTCACACACACCCCGCCCCTTTCACACACACCCCGCCCCTTTCACACACACCCCGCCCCTTCACACACACCCCGCCCCTTTCACACACACCCCGCCCCTTTCACACACACCCTGCCCCTTTCACACACACCCTGCCCCTTTCACACACACCCTGCCCCTTTCACACACACCCCGCCCCTTTCACACACACCCCGCCCCTTTCACACACACCCCGCCCCTTCACACACACCCCGCCCCTTTCACACACCCCGCCCCTTTCACACACACCCTGCCCCTTTCACACACACCCCGCCCCCTTTCACACACACCCCGCCCCTTTCACACACACCCCGCCCCTTTCACACACACCCCGCCCCTTTCACACACACCCCGCCCCTTTCACACACCCCGCCCCTTTCACACACACCCCGCCCCTTTCACACACACCCCGCCCCTTTCACACACACCCCGCCCCTTTCACACACACCCTGCCCCTTTCACACACACCCCGCCCCCTTTCACACACACCCCGCCCCTTTCACACACACCCTGCCCCTTTCACACACACCCCGCCCCTTTCACACACACCCCGCCCCTTTCACACACACCCCGCCCCTTTCACACACACCCCGCCCCTTTCACACACACCCCGCCCCTTTCACACACACCCTGCCCCTTTCACACACACCCCGCCCCTTTCACACACACCCCGCCCCCTTTCACACACACCCCGCCCCTTTCACACACACCCCGCCCCTTTCACACACACCCCGCCCCTTTCACACACACCCCGCCCCTTTCACACACACCCCGCCCCTTTCACACACACCCCGCCCCTTTCACACACACCCCGCCCCCCTCACACACACCCCGCCCCCTTCACACACCCCGCCCCTTTCACACACCCCCCGCCCCTTTCACACACACCCTGCCCCTTTCACACACCCCGCCCCTTTCACACACACCCCGCCCCTTTCACACACACCCTGCCCCTTTCACACACACCCCGCCCCTTTCACACACACCCCGCCCCTTTCACACACACCCCGCCCCTTTCACACACACCCCCGCCCCTTTCACACACACCCTGCCCCTTTCACACACCCCGCCCCTTTCACACACACCCCGCCCCTTTCACACACACCCTGCCCCTTTCACACACACCCCGCCCCCTTCACACACCCCGCCCCTTTCACACACCCCCGCCCCTTTCACACACACCCTGCCCCTTTCACACACCCCGCCCCTTTCACACACACCCCGCCCCCTTCACACACCCCCTGCCCCTTTCACACACACCCCGCCCCTTTCACACACACCCTGCCCCTTTCACACACCCCGCCCCTTTCACACACACCCCGCCCCTTTCACACACACCCCGCCCCTTTCACACACACCCCGCCCCTTTCACACACCCCGCCCCTTTCACACACACCCCGCCCCTTTCACACACACCCTGCCCCTTTCACACACACCCCGCCCCCTTCACACACCCCGCCCCTTTCACACACCCCCGCCCCTTTCACACACACCCCGCCCCTTTCACACACCCCGCCCCTTTCACACACACCCTGCCCCTTTCACACACACCCCGCCCCTTTCACACACACCCTGCCCCTTTCACACACCCCGCCCCTTTCACACACACCCCGCCCCTTTCACACACACCCCGCCCCTTTCACACACACCCCGCCCCCTTTCACACACACCCCGCCCCTTTCACACACACCCCGCCCCTTTCACACACACCCCGCCCCTTTCACACACACCCCGCCCCCTTTCACACACACCCCGCCCCCTTTCACACACACCCCGCCCCTTTCACACACACCCTGCCCCTTTCACACACACCCTGCCCCTTTCACACACACCCCGCCCCTTTCACACACACCCCGCCCCTTTCACACACACCCCGCCCCTTTCACACACACCCCGCCCCTTTCACACACCCCGCCCCTTTCACACACACCCCGCCCCTTTCACACACACCCCGCCCCCTTCACACACACACCGCCCCTTTCACACACACCCCGCCCCTTTCACACACACCCTGCCCCTTTCACACACACCCCGCCCCCTTCACACACACCCCGCCCCTTTCACACACACACCGCCCCTTCACACACACCCCGCCCCTTTCACACACACCCCGCCCCTTTCACACACACCGCCCCTTTCACACACACCCCGCCCCTTTCACACACACCCCGCCCCTTTCACACACACCCCGCCCCCTTCACACACACACCGCCCCTTTCACACACACCCCGCCCCCTTCACACACACACCGCCCCTTTCACACACACCCCGCCCCTTTCACACACACCCTGCCCCTTCACACACACCCCGCCCCTTTCACACACACCCTGCCCCTTTCACACACACCCCGCCCCCTTCACACACACCCCGCCCCTTTCACACACACCCCGCCCACTTCACACACACCCTGCCCCTTTCACACACACCCTGCCCCTTTCACACACACCCCGCCCCTTTCACACACACCCCGCCCCTTTCACACACACCCCGCCCCTTTCACACACACACCGCCCCTTTCACACACACCCCGCCCCTTTCACACACACCCCGCCCCTTTCACACACACCCTGCCCCTTTCACACACCCCGCCCCCTTCACACACACCCCGCCCCTTCACACACACCCCGCCCCCTTCACACACACCCCGCCCCTTTCACACACCCCGCCCCTTTCACACACCCCGCCCCTTTCACACACACCCTGCCCCTTTCACACACACCCTGCCCCTTTCACACACACCCTGCCCCTTTCACACACACCCCGCCCCTTTCACACACACCCCGCCCACTTCACACACCCCGCCCCCTTTCACACACACCCCGCCCCTTTCACACACACCCCGCCCCTTTCAAACACACCCCGCCCCCTTTCACACGCACCCCGCCCCCTTCACACACACCCCGCCCCTTCACACACACCCCGCCCCCTTCACACACCCCACCCCTTTCACACACACCCCGCCCCTTTCAAACACACCCCGCCCCCTTTCACACGCACCCCGCCCCCTTCACACACACCCCGCCCCTTCACACACACCCCGCCCCCTTCACACACCCCACCCCTTTCACACACACCCCGCCCCCTTCACACACACCCCGCCCCTTCACACACCCCACCCCTTTCACACACACCCCGCCCCTTTCACACACACCCCGCCCCTTTCACACACACCCCGCCCCCTTTCACACATACCCCGCCCCCTTCACACACACCCCGCCCCTTTCAAACACACCCTGCCCCTTTCACACACACCCCGCCCCTTTCACACACACCCCGCCCCCTTTCACACACACCCCGCCCCCTTTCACACGCACCCCGCCCCTTCACACACACCCCGCCCCTTCACACACACCCCGCCCCTTCACACACCCCGCCCCTTTCACACACCCCCGCCCCTTTCACACACACCCCGCCCCCTTCACACACACCCCGCCCCCTTCACACACACCCCGCCCCTTTCACACACACCCCGCCCCTTCACACACACCCCGCCCCTTTCACACACACCCCGCCCCCTTCACACACACCCCGCCCCCTTCACACACACCCTGCTCACTTTCAACATGTGAAATTGGGGCTGGGGTCTAAAAATGGGTGGTGAATCCAATCCCGTCAGCTACCTGACAGGCGGATTGGGTTAAAATTGCCCCCAGTTGAGTCACGATAAGACAAGTGAGGTAAAATGTTAACCTTATAATGGGTTGCACCGAGCGTCCAGTGTAAGCAATGCCCATGTTTGCTGACAGATTGAAGAGAATGGAGACTCAGTAACGTTGCTGGTGGCGGATCAGAAGACAGATGCTTACCACAGAAACCAAGGCCTCAGGGTTGATCCCGCCATGGCCTGCTTCAAGAACTTGCCATTCAAGTTGAAAAAACTTTACATGGTGAAAGAGAGTTGTGGCTACGGATTCCTGCTAAAAACTGAGAAGACATTTTCAGGTACCCTCGGTAAGGAGCTGATTGTAGACGGGAAACTGATGGTGGAGCCAAGAATTGCGTAGGGTCGAGCCGCAATCATATTAGCAGGAATTGCACCTGTTTCCCCCTCCGCCTCCTACTCTCCCCTCTTATGGTTTAGTTTACGGTGCCAGCCGTGGCTCAGTGGGCAGCACACTCGCCTCTGAGTCAGAAGGTCGTGGGTTCAAGTCCCACTCCAGGGATTTGAGCACATAAATCTATACTGACACCCCAGTGCAGTACTGAGGGAGTGCTGCACTGTCGGAGGTGCCATCTTTCGGATGAGACGTTAAACCGAGGCCCCGTTTGCTCTCTCAGGTGAATGTAAAAGACCCCATGGCCACGATTTCAACAGAAGAGCAGGGGAGCTTGTCCTGGGGCCAATATTTATCCCTCAATCAACATAACAAAAACAGATTATCTGGTCATTATCACATTGCTGTTTGTGGGAGCTTGCTGTGCGCCAATTGGCTGCTGCATTTCCCACATTACAACAGTGACTCCACTTCAAAAGTACTTCATTGGCTGTAAAGAGCTTTGGAACATCCTGAGGCCGTGAAAGGCGCTATAGAAATGCAAGTCTTTCTACCCCTGTTCCCACTCATTCATCCACCAATACTTGGTTTAGAAATCGACTTTCACTCTGGCCTCGGCAATGCCGTTCTTTAAGCTGAAGGGTGCGCAAGAGCACTCCAGAATCTCGCCAGGATCAAGGCATCATCTTAAGATTAGAACTGGGCCATTTAGAAATCAGGAAGCATTTTTTTTTTACACAAAGGGTCGTGGAAATCTGGAACTCTGTCCCCGCGAAAAGGCTGTGGATGCTGAGGGTCAATTGAAATTTTTAAGTCTGAGACCGATAGACTTTTGTTGGGTAAGGCTATCGAGGGACATGGAGCAAAGGCGGGTAACTGGAGTTGAGTTACAGATCAGCCACGATCTAAGTGAATGGCGGAACAGGCTCGAGGGGCTGAGTGGCCTCCTCCTGTTCCTATGCTTTCTCAGCCACTCCCTCCTCCTCATATTCTCTGTATGTCAGTGCGAAGCACCAGGCCGTCGCTTGCTGTCTCACTCTGACGGCGGGGCTGAGTCGGGCTCTCAACGGGCGACCACTCAGGTGGACGTAAAAGAGATCCCTCACGGCACTATTTCGGAGATAAGCAGGGGGCGCAGTCCCCGGTCTCCTGGCCCAATATTTATCCCTCAACCAACATCGCTAAAAAAACAAGATGATCTGGTCTTATCACATTGCTGTGTTTGTGGGAGCTTGCTGTGCACAAATTGGCTGCCGTGTTTCTACATTACAACAGTGGCTACACTTCAAATAGTACTTAGTTGGCTGTGAAGTGCTTTGGGTATAATCACCAGTCTTTCTTTCATTCACATCCTACAAATCCATGGAGATACCCCTTGTGCAGTGATAACTGGACACTTTTCCGAATTTGTCAGTACGCTAAAGGGCAAAACATTAGTAAAACTTACAACCCACCTAGTTAAACTGATGGCAGCAGGAAAATAAGTCACTGAAGCTGGGCAATGCACCCACACTGCTGAGTTGTTCCTGATACCTGTCCTTCCTCTATCGTGACGCTTTTCTTTTAAAATGAAGAGGGGAGAATTAGGTTGATTTGCGCCTCCCGTTAACGCCAAATTCAGCGGGAGGTTAGCGGCGGCGGTAACCGTTAGCGGCCCGCGGCGCTACGCCTCCAGCGATGATGTCTAACGCCGTGCGCAGCGCCCCGCTTGCGCCTCAGCCACGGTCTTCGGTAGCGCCCCCTGACTTACTGCCAGACGATATGTCCAACAGGGTCAAGGGGGCCTACCTGCGGCCGGGATGGCGCAAATTAAAGGGGAGGTGCCGGGCGGTCATTTTTGTTTCTGGCCTCCTGCCATGGCCTGGCTCCATTGCTGTCCCTGGCCTCCTGTGAAGCCCCCCCCCGCCCCCCCCCCACCACTGTTTTGCCGGCACTCCAATTCCTATTGGCCCAGCTGGGCCTCGGGTCATGCTGCGCCAGGCCCCTCCCCTTTAACAAGGGCAGAAGGCCTGCAGTACCACGGCACGACGTGCCTCTTGGGGCACTACCAGTGAATTTCAGGAGCGGGGGCGCTAACTTTTTTGAGGTGCTAAAAGTAGTGCCCCGGCGAAGTTAGTGCCCCAAAGGGGGCGTTACCCAATTTAGCCCCCAAATATTTTGGGTGGGGGTTGGTTTCTGCTTAACATGAGCGCTCCCAGGTACAGCACGGGTTAGATACAGAGTAAAGCTCCCTCTACACTGTCCCATCAAACACTCCCAGGGCAGGTACAGCACGGGTTAGATACAGAGTAAAGCTCCCTCTACACTGTCCCCATCAAACATTCCCAGGGCAGGTACAGCACGGGTTAGATACAGAGTAAAGCTCCCTCTACACTGTCCCATCAAACACTCCCAGGGCAGGTACAGCACGGGGTTAGATACAGAGTAAAGCTCCCTCTACACTGTCCCATCAAACACTCCCAGGGCAGGTACAGCACGGGTTAGATACAGAGTAAAGCTCCCTCTACACTGTCCCCATCAAACATTCCCAGGGCAGGTACAGCACGGGTTAGATACAGAGTAAAGCTCCCTCTACACTGTCCCATCAAACACTCCCAGGGCAGGTACAGCACGGGGTTAGATACAGAGTAAAGCTCCCTCTACACTGTCCCATTAAACACTCCCAGGGCAGGCACAACACGAGTTAGATACAGAGTAAAGCTCCCTCTACACTGTCCCATCAAACACTCCCAGGGCAGGCACAACACGAGTTAGATACAGAGTAAAGCTGTCTCAATATTTCCCCATCAGTAACACCCTTATAATAATAGCCTTGAAATTAAAAAAATTAAAAATAGTTGGGCAGATACTTGTTTTTCAAATTACTGGCGTGCTTTTGTGTAGTATATTGCTCAGGTAACTAAATACAGTGTGGCATTTTTAATGAACACCTAGGAACTCTAAGAGATTGATTGGAGCCCCATTGTTTGAGGTTCATTTCCACTTCCAATCAATCCTCTATGGAAACAGTCAGAGAGAAGTATGTTGTCTGGTCTGTTCCCAAACTTAGAAGAGCATCTCAAACAACACCAATGTGACCCTTCCATTTCCACAGTGGCCATTCTATATGGTCTCTTTGAATCAGGTTCTCAGTTTAGCACCAGCCATCCAACATGAAGGCAAGCCATGGCAAGTGATTCCCAACGGTCCTCACCAGTGGGGTTTGCCTCGTGTCATGTCTGGGACTAGGATTGCTGTGATTCGTCAACGACTCCATGACCGTTCTATCATGTAGATGGTAGAAAGTGAACTTGATGGACCTTGGTCTATTTTCCTCTAACAATTCCTATCTTCCTAAATTGCCAGTAATCTTTTGTGCGTGGGTTTACAAATGATGGGAGACCAACCAAAGCTAGCTTGTTCTAGACTCCTGACGGCCATCGTGGTGTTGTGGTAAACATGCCTAAGCTGGCTTGTTTTTCCAGGTCAGTATTTGTGGGAAGTGGATGCTGGAAGTCCGGCGGAGAAATGTGGGATGAAGGAAGGAGACTGTCTACTGGCTGTAAACGGGGAGAGCATTGAAGGGCTGGGCATGACGTCGTGGTGAACAAGATCAAGCAGAGTGGCAAACAGACCACCCTCCTCGTCATCAGCTCTGAAGGAAATAAATACTTCACGTCTGTGAGTCTCCCGCTATGGTTTTTTTTATTATCAAGCCTTTCATCACTCAGTCTTTATCTACTGAAAGAGAGAGCTGTCACTTCTTATCCTCCACTGGATATAAAAAGAACATATTAAAGCAAGGCGGAGAGAACTAAATCTTCTCTCTTGATAATACATGAACTGCAAAGAGGAACGATGGCTGTAGTTATACTGCAGATACAGATTTCAGCCCTGGGAGTGTTTGATGGGACAGTGTAGAGGGAGCTTTACTCTGTATCTAACCCGTGCTGTACCTGCCCTGGGAGTGTTTGATGGGACAGTGTAGAGGGAGCTTCACTCTGTATCTAACCTGTGCTGTACCTGCCCTGGGAATGTTTGATGGGACAGGATAGAGGGATCTTTACTCTGTATCTAACCCGTGCTGTACCTGCCCTGGGAGCGTTTGATGGGACAGTGTAGAGGGAGCATTACTCTGTATCTAACCCGTGCTGTACCTGCCCTGGGAGTGTTTGATGGGACAGTATAGAGGGAGCTTTACTCTGTATCTAACCCGTGCTGTACCTGCCCTGGGAGTGTTTGATGGGACAGTATAGAGGGAGCTTTACTCTGTATCTAACCCGTGCTGTACCTGCCCTGGGCATGTTTGATGGGACAGTGCAGAGGGAGCTTTACTCTGTATCTAACCTGTGCTAAAGCTGGGAGAGCAGTTGTTAAGCAGTAACCACCACCCCCCCACCCCCTCAAAATTTAACTTTTACATTTTAAAAGAAAAAATGACTATAGAGGAATGGCAGGTTTGGGTTGCAAATTTACCAAAATATTTTCCCCCTTTAGTGTATAGACAAATTAAGAAAAGTATCCAGTTAGGGAGCTCCATGGATTTGTAGGATGTGAATGATCACCTGGTCAGTGCCCAACTCAGCCCTCCCCCTCCCTCCCCCCACCCCCTCTCTGTCTCTCACCCCACCCCCTCTCTCTGTCTCCCACCCCCCACCCCCTCCCTCCCCCCACCTCCCTCCCCCTCCCTCCCCCCACCCCCTCCCTCCCCCCACCTCCCTCCGTGATGTACTCAGTCACTTTACCAATAGCTACTCCTAGCATGCTGTCAATCTGAGAAGCAAAGGGGGAAAAATTCAGTTGTTTGCGCCTCCTGTTAGCGCCTTAAGAGGGCACTAATGGGGCACAAAGCAACTAGCGCCCGGGCGCGGTGATGTTTGCGCCACTCGCGAAATTAACTAGACATTTTGTGGCGGCGCTAAACACTACCGCCACGATCTCCTGAGCCCGCAGATCGTGACGTCAGTCGAGTGCACAACGCCCCGGTAGCACCCGGGACCGGATATTGAGTGGCACCCCCTGCCTTACCGCCTGCCGCTAGCAACGACAGGTTGAGGGGAGCGTTTTGCAGTCAGGAAGGGACTGGGGGAGCACTATTTAAAGGCGACCGCTTCCTGCCTTTTTTTGTTGGTGACATTTTTGCACCACGCATTCTGAGAGAGAGAGAGAGAGACTTCTGGAGAGATTCAACGCTGTGTGAAGGAGTTTTGGGTACTGAGCAGCACTTTGCAGGTTCATTTTGATTTGCCCTTCCTTGCTTCGCCAGCGCTCTGAGGTAGCGCCTCGCTCCTCGGCCTTTGCGCCTTAAGACAGGTGTGAAGCGCCTGATTTAGCGCTCCAATCACCTCCAGGGGCGATAAAAGCCAAGTTTGCCATCGGAGGCGATAATTAGCGCCAGGCGCTAAACTTTGCGCACGGCTGATAATGGCGCCCCGAACGGGGCGAGACTGAATTTTTCCCCCAAAGTCTTTGCCCTTTTAAAAAAAATATTTAAGAGGCACAATAATAAGTGGTATGAATATTGGTGAACACTGGACAACTAGAGAATGTAATATGAGGTGACAGCCCCTTTAATTAATTAGTGACACCTTTGCCCAACGCAGCTGGGTTTGTCCCCTTTAATTTGTGCCAAAGATGAAGATATTGAAGAACAAACGGAATTGAAACAGACAACAGAGGGTCCAAGTGAGGAACGTACGTCACCTCTGCAAGCTGGTCCTCCTCCATGCCAGCCTATAGCTCAACGAGAAACTGCTCCCACACCCAGGCTTTGCCATTTGGTGAAGGGCTCCACAGGGTATGGCTTTCAACTTTACAACATCACGGATGAGCCAGGATCTTATATCAACCAGGTTAGTTCTCCTCTTGCTGGTGAATGAGGGCTGGAAATTTATATCTGATGAAAAGCGTTGTTGGGTCCCACATTTATAAAGGCACTTGCAACAAGAATGACTAAGAGTGCTTCTGAATTACTTTTTTTAATTCTTTCATGGGATGTGGGCGTCGCTGGCAAGGCCAGCATTTATTGCCCATCCCTAGTTGCCCCTGAGAAGGTGGCGGTGAGCCGCCTTCTTGAACCGCTGCAGTCCGTGTGGTGAAGGTGCTCCCACAGTGCTGTTGGGGAGGGAGTTCCAGGATTTTGACTCAGCGACGATGAAGGAATGGCGATATATTTCCAAAACTCTGCTGCCCGTATCCTAACTCGCAGCAAGTTCTGTTCACCCATCACCCCCTGTGCTCGCTGACCTACATTGGCTCCTGGTCTGGCAATGCCTCGATTTTAAAATTCTCATCGTTATTTTCAAATCTCTCCATGGCCTCGCCCCTCCCTATCTTTGTAACCTCCTCCAGCTCTACAACCCTCTGAGATCTCTGCGCTCCTCCAATTCTGACCTTTTGCACATCCCATATTTTCATCAACCCACCATTGGCGGCCGTGCCTTCAGCTGCCGGGGCCCCAAGCTCTGGAATTCCCTCCCTAAACCGCTCTGTCTCTCTCTCCTCCTTTAAGACACTCCTTAAAATCTATCTCCTTGACCAAGCTTTTGGTCACCTTTCCTAATATCTCCTTATGTGGCTTGGTGTCAAATTTTTGTTTGTTAACACTCCTGTGAAGCGCCTTGGGACGTTTTTCTATGCTATATAAATGCAAGTTGTTGTTGTTGTTGGGTTGATTTCTCACTCTGTGACGATCCTTTAGGTTGTGCCTGAAGAAGTCGGATACAAAGCGGGAATCAGGGATGGTGACATAGTGATTGAGGTAAATGGAAAGAACATAGAGAAGGTCCGTTATGAGGATGTCCTCGTGAAGATAAAAGAAAACAAGGATGAGGTGACTCTTCTTGTCATGAATAAAAAAGAATATTGGCACTGTAAGGATAATGACATCCCAATTAGCCGAGAGCCAGCCAGTGAAGACAATGAAACCGGGAAAACCGAGAACGCAGAGAAAGGGATTGTCTCCGGCATTGACACCAGGAAAAAGACAAATAAAAACATCGAAAAAGACAGCAGTGCTCTTCTTGTTAACAAGGTAACTTCAACAAGACCATTGACATCAGATCATCTGTTTTCAGTGGGTAAATATTGGCCAGGATACCGGGGAGAACTCCCCTGCTCTTCTTCAAAATAGTGCGGTGGGATCTTTTACCTCCACAAGAGAGGGAAGAAGGGGCCCCGGTTTAACCTCTCACCTGTCCGACAGTGCAGCGCTCCTTCAGTACTTACGAAGGTGTATTTAATATCAGGCAGGGTGGTTGAGCTTCCTTGAAGTGAAGTCTTAATCTCAGCTGTAGTCCAAGTGCTTTATTTTATTAAGAAGTCAAGGTGAAGACCCAGGACGGGGAGCAGCGCAGATTCACCAGAATGATACCGGGGCTTAGAGCGTTAAATAATGAGGACAAATTGCATAGACTGGGCTTGTATTCCCTTGAGTATAGAAGATTAAGGAGTGATCTGATCGAGGTGTTTAAAATATTAAAAGGATTCAATTGGGTAGATAGAGAAAAACTATTTCCTCTGGTGGGGGAATCCAGAACAAGGGGACATATTGGGCCGGATATTCCGACCCCCACGGGTGCGTATGAGGTGTGTACGCACCCGTAGGGGCCTTGCAAGTGCCGGGTTTAGGCAGGCGAAACATGACGTAAGAAAACTACTAGGCACTCGGTCTAAGCGTTAAACAAAGCTTTAATCAACTGTTTTACAACATGGAGGTCTAGTTGTGTCCTTCACTAGTTCCTGTTAAGAATGTCCTGCGCAAGCTGGGTCCGTGCCCGAGTAGTTATACTCTCCCTGGGCAGCGCCACCCGTAGGCCGCTCAGTATTATTTCATAAGTCTTTCTTTCATGAATGACTGATTCATGTCAAAGCGCATGCGCTAAAACCGGCACTTGCGATCTGTCAAGATCTTGACAGATAATCCACCTGCCCGGGAGATGGGCCTCTGCGGGGGGGAGAGTTCCGCTTTCTGCACAACTTTCGCTCGCTGAAAACCTTTAAAAATCTTACGCCTGGTAAAAGCCTGCATAATGCCTGCTTTTACCAGCATAAGAGTTTTTAAAAAATAAAACATTTTCACTCATTTATAATTCAAAAATACTTTTTAAAAAAAGGTAAGTTTATTCTTAGCCCCATAAAAAACTTTAATTTTTTTTTCAAAATTAAAAAAAAAACTTTATTTAATGTTTAACTGTTTTTTAAGTGATCCCCATTCATACTTTTGACAGTTCTGTGCGTACAGACCTGTCAAAAGCGTGAAGGGGATCCCCTTCTTTGATTGGTTCCCCATGGCTCACGTGATCCACGGGGCGCTTGCGAACCGCCTGGGCCCCTGGGATACCAGGGCCTCTGCGCATTTCATAGTGGAGAGGCCCAGGATCGGAAGTCTCGGGATTTACGGAGCCAGCAGGTAAGTGCGTAGATTTTTTCCGATCGGAGGCATCCGCCCGTAGGAAGCCTCCGATCGGAAATTTAGGGCCATTATTAAAATTAGAGCCAGGTCATTTAGGAGGGAAATCAGGAGGCACTTTTTTACACAAAGGGCAGTAGAAATCTGTAATTCTCTCCCCCAAAAGGCTGTGGATGCTGGGACAATTGGAGCTTTCAAGATAGGGAGCAATAGATTTTGGCTAGGTAAGGATATCAAGGGATATGGAGTTGAGGTACAGATCAGCCATGATCTAATTGAATGGTGGAACAGGCTTGAGATGGCCGAGTGGCTAACTCCTGTTCCTAGGTCCCTAAGGCCCATAGCGCAGGACATCAGCAAGGTTGAAAAAGACCATGTAAATCGGGAAGTAGTGACACTAAGTTTGGGTTCCAAAGCCTGTATGTTGTAGGGGGCTGGGAGGACCGCAGGAGGTAAGGACCTCTGTAGGTTTGAGGTCCTGTGGCAGGGTAAGTTAGAGCCGGAAATGGCACGATGAGTCTTGATTTGAATACAGTGAGGATATATATAGTGAGGAAGAGGTGAGTCGGAGCGAGTAGAAAGTTCAAAGCCGCACTGATTATAGCCATTTCAGTAAAACAGAGAGATTAGTCTTGATGGGGTAAAAATCTCTTCTTTTTGTTGGCTGCTAAGGCCAACGTGAAATGAGTTTGTCTCAATCCAGTTCCTAGTGATATGGGCCCATATCACAAACCTGTTCCTCAGTCAGCACCATTCAGCATTAAGTTAACTATCTCACTAAGAGGGGGTCAGAGGATGAATATTGTGGGAGGTGGAAACAGTCACGCTGGTGCAGTGGGTGTTCCTCGGAGTTGGGTGGGGAGAAGGAGTTTTATGTTGCATCTAACCCAAGCTAGTTGTAACCTCAGAGAGATTAATGGTGACACTGACAGCATGAAATGCAAGATGTTCCATTCTTCAGCGCTGATATCCCTCACCTTGATAAGCAAAAACATTCACAAAGAGAAAATGAAGAGTTAAAGAGTTGTGCTGTTGGGGAACGAGGCAAGAGACGGGACACTACTGCACCACAGGGAAAGGGGAAAGAGTCCTACCACCACCATGGCTCAGTGGGCAGCACCCTCGCCTCTGAGTCAGAAGGTCGTGGATTCAAGTCCCACTCCAAGAACTTGAGCACAAAAATCTACGCTGACACTCCAGTGCAGTAATGAGGGAGTGCTGCACTGCCGGGGGTGCCGTCTTTCGGATGAGACGTTAAACCGAGTCCCTGTCAGCCCTCTCAGCTGGACGTGAAAGATCCCATGGCACTGTTTCAAAGAAAAGCAGGGGAGCTATCCCTGGTGTCCGAGCCAATCCCTTACAAAGTTGGCGGAGTACAGTTAGGCTGCATATGCCGACTCTACCAAGACAAGACGTCTATGCTGCTCTCAAATGTCTCCATTAACAGAGGCACCAGACCAGGTTAATGACCCGCCCTGCCACCAGGCATGTGGTCCAAGGCATCAGGCGACAAGAAGGGAAAGAAACTAATGAGCGTGAAATTATTTGTCTTTTTCTCTCCCCTTCTCTCCTGAAGCTGTTGCCGTGGCATAAAAACATAAGGAATAAGAGCAGGAGTCGGCCATTCGGCCCCTCGAGCCTGCTCCGCCATTCAATAGATCATGGCTAAGCTTCTACATCAACTCCACGTTCCCACACTAACCCCATATCCCTTGATTCCCTTAGTGTCTAAAAATCTGTCTATCTCAGTCATGAATATACTCAACGACTGAGCATCCACAGCCCTCTGGGGTAGAGAATTCCAAAGATTCACCACCCTCCGAGTGAAGAAATTTCTCACCTCAGTCATAAATGGCCGACTCCTTATCCTGAGACTATGCCCCCCAGTTCTAGACTCCCCAGCCAGGGGAAACAGCCTCTCAGCATCTACCCTGTCAAGCCGTCTAAGAATTCTATACATTTTAATGCAATCACCTCTCATTCTTCTAAACTCCAGAGAATATAGGCCCATTCTACTCGATCCTTCCTCATAGGACAACCTTCTCATCCCAAGAATGGGCACCAGCATCTGCTTGGGCATTACCCAAGGGGGGCGTTTTTCATGCATGAGCTGGGGAGGAGTCCCAGTGGGCTATCTGACTGTGGAGGTCTCATCCTGTGCTCACCCAATGTCCACATACACTTTTCCAGTAGAGTCATTGGACAGTGATCAGGAGGAGGAACCCTATCTGATATTTTCCCTTCCTAGCCCAGGGGGGACTGAAGCCCTCCTAGCGATTAGCATAGCTACATCAGCTAGCTCAGTACAGACCAGTGATTAGACTGAGGACACTCTGTGTGGTTGCAATCAAAAACTCCACTCGTGGTGAACTGCCTGAACTAATCCCAAAAGTTAACAGAAAAGAAAAGTTAACTTGTATTGAACCTTGGTTAGACCACACTTGGAGTAATGTGAACAGTTCTGGTCTCCATATTATAAAAAGGATATAGAGGCACTGGAGAGGGAGCAAAAAAGATTTACTAGACTTATACTAGAACTGAGAGGTTATAACTATCAGGAAAGATTGAACAGGCTGGGCACTTCTCTCTAGAAAAGAGAAGACTGAGAGGTGACCTGCTAGAGATCTTAAAAATTATGAAAGGGTTCGATAGGGTAGACGTAGAGAAGATGTTTCCACTTGTGGGGAAGAGCAATACTAGAGGCCATCAATATAAGAGAGTCACTAGTAAATCCAATCAGGAATTCAGGAGAAACTTCTTTACCCAGAGAGTGGTGAGAATGTGGAACTCGCTACCACAGGGAGTGGTTGAGGTGAATAGTATCGACGCATTTAAGGGGAAGTGAGATAAACACACGAGGGAGAAAGGAATATAAGGATAAGCTGATAGGGTGAGATAAGGAGGGGTGGGAGGGGGCTCATGTGGAGCATAAACACCGGCACGGACCAGTTGGGCCGAATGGCCTGTTTCTGTGCTGTACATTCTATGTAATACCCATTTTACACACAAAAAAAGTTTTTCCACCTTACCGCAACTTTCCCTCCTTGTCGAACTACTCACAAAATTATTTTTTCTTTTTCCTTTCTGATGCCAGGGCTCTAAGCTGGAGGATAGCAATTTGTTTTGCTGAAGCTACGTTTATTGATCAGACTATTCCAAACAACTGTCTCCTCCTATTCTAAAAGAGGCAGAGACAATGGAAAGGACATGTGGAGATCTCACTGCACTTTGTTAATCACCGGGATTATTTAGATGGGAGAATGCTGGATGATGCTGAACAGCCAGTGTTCATGTGATGAAAAGCATTTCGCTTCTCTAAATTTCTAAAGCACCCTCTTTAAAAGAACCGCAGATCATCACACTTCAGATTTGAGGTTTAATTTTCTTTTTAAAAAAAATTATTCAGTCTGGAAAAAAACTGCAGAGCCTTTCTTCAGACTGTTTGTGCACCTGCAGAATGATGATTATTGAGAAGGTAATGTGCCAACCTGCCGGTCATCGGGCGGACATGTGATCAGCGTTCTGGCTCCTGTCACTCTGCTCTTTGCTGGGGCGTGAGCAGTGATGTGGTGCATGACGTAAGAAAACTACTAGGCACTCGGTCTAAGCATCAAACAAAGCTTTAATCAACTGTTTTACAACATGGAGGTCTAGTTGTGTCCTTCACTAGTTCCTGTTAAGAATGTCCTGCGCAAGCTGGGCCCGTGCCCGAGTATTTATACTCCCCCTGGACAGCGCCACCCGCAGGCCGCTCAGTATTATTTCATAAGTCTTTCTTTCATGAATGACTGATTCATGTCAGTGCACTCTGATTTTGCGTTTGGCCTCTCTGCTGGGAGATCCCTACTGCCTGTTTGGCGTCACTCCTGACAACGTAGTCAAATTAGGAACCTGTGAGGGACGGAAGTGCGTGTGTGTCTTGGACCATTTTAATGATGCATCACCACTCGTTTTAATACCAGATACTCCATATGCAAATGTTAACTATTTCAACAATATGTATTAATCATTTTACATCTTGTAACATCGTGCTGGCCAGTATTTGACAAACCAGCATCACGATGAGGGAGAGGGGAATGTTAAGTTGCTGGTCCCATGGCATTTTTATTACTATGGAGGTTTACAGCACAGAAGGAGGCCATTCCGCTCATCGAGTCTGTGCAAGAGCCATCCAAGACTGGTCCCACTGCCCCGCTCTCTCCTGCCCTCAATTACTGCCCATCAACAAAACAGAAATAACAAAACATTCCCACGTGACGCTAACACACTGGACTAAGATTGTTAAAGCAGACGTGCCTCACAAAAAGATGGAATCTCAGCCTGCAATGAAGTCATAAGAAAGAAGGACCATCGCCAGCAGAACTGACCCTGAAGCCTTGTCACCCTGGGAATGGCTGTTACTAAGAAATTGTATAATATTTCAATAAAATGTTTAATGTTTTAAAAATTACTTTGGACCAAGTTCCTTTGTATGTTAACATTATGTGAGGAATATTTACCGACACCGGTATACATGGTTTATTTATTATAGAGAGTCGTATTGAGTAGTTACGGGTCTCTAACCTATGTTACAGCTCAGGCTTTTCCCAAAACACCTTTTATTTCTTTATACAGCTGGATGCCAGTTTGCAGAAATCTCTATAGAACCAAATCTGCATCTGTATACTCTGCTGTATATGGGTTAGCATAGCCTGGGTCTAACAGCTCACCCCGAATGGCAGAAAATCACCAACTTGAGACAGGAACCTAACACCATTAGACCATTATGCACAGGCTAAATCTGCTGTTCAGATTGTTTTGCAGATAAAAAAGTACACAGAAGCAGAAAGATTGGTGAGTCAGTGCAATAATCAAACTTATACTTTACTCAACTGGATAGGTTTAAAAACAACAACAGTGCCTGTAATTATTACAGCTTCTCTCAGCGAGTTCTTATAAACGGGCTTTGTTAGTAAGAAGAAAAGTTCATTCTTAGGAGCTCCGATTGCCCCTTTTATGTGGAGAAGCCAAACAATTAGAACGCTGAAGATCACAAAAAAGTCTCTGTTTTATAAATATAGTTTTCTTTGATCTAGAAAGAAACAAATAACTTGTATTTATATTGCATCTTCCAAAGTATCTTACGATTAAACATAGAAACATAGAAGATAGGAGCAGGAGTAGGCCATTCGGCCCCTCGAGCCTGCTCCGCCATTCAATGCGATCATGGCTGATCATCCAAATTCAGTACCCTGTCCCTGCCGTCTCCCCATATCCCTTGATCCCTTTAGCCTCAAGAAATATATCTAACTCCTTCTTGAATACATTTAATGAATTGGCCTCAACTGCCCTGTGTGGCACAGAATTCCACAGGTTCACCACTCTCTGGGTGAAGAAATTCCTCCTCATTTCTGTCCTAAATGGCTTACCCCTTATCCTTAGACTGTGACCCCTGGTTCTGGACTCCCCGACCATCGGGAACATCCTTCCTGCATCTAGTCTGTCTAGTCCTGTTAGAATTTTATAAGTTTCAATGAAATCCCCTCTCATTCTTCTAAACTCTAGCGAATATAAGCCTAATCGATCCAATCTCTACTCATACATCATTCCTGCCATCCCAGGTATCAGTCTGAAATTGTGTCCTTTATTCCACCTGAATAGGGAGATGGGGGTCTCGGTATACTGTTTCATCCAAAAGATGGCACCTCTAACAATACAGTCCTCCCTCAGTACTGCACTGATGAAGCCTTGGTGAAGATCGTCTTCAACAACCAGGATCTGGGCAGACTCACATCACCGTCAACAGTGTGTTGATGGTCCAGGCAAAGTGTCTCAACAAACAACAACAACTTGTATATTTATATAATGCCTTCAATGTAGTAAAACATCCCAAGGCGCTTCACAGGAGTTTTATAAGACAAAAAATTTGACACCGAGCCACAAAAGGATAAATTAGGGCAGGTGACCAAAAAGCTGGGTTGAAGTGGTAGATTTTAAGGATCCTCTTAAAGGAGGAAAGAGAGGTAATTAGGCAGACAGGTTTAGGCAGGGAATTCCAGAGCTTAGGGCCCAGGCAACAGAAGGCACAGCCGCCAATGGTTGAGCGATTATAATCAGGGATGCTCAAGAGGGCAGAATTAGAGGAGCGCCGATATCTCGGGGGTGGGGTGGGGTTGTGGGGCTGGAGGGGGGGTTACAGAGATAGGAAGGGGCGAGGCCATGGAGTGATTTGAAAACAAGGACGAGAATTTTGAAATTGAGGCCATGCTTAACCGGGAGCCAATGTAGGTCAGCGAGCACAGGGGGTGATGGGCGAATGGGACTTGGTGCGAGTTAGGACACTGGGCAGCCTCCTCACGTTGGTGTTCATAACATTTCAGCCAGCCCGG
Source organism: Somniosus microcephalus (assembly GCF_052327205.1). Lineage (NCBI taxonomy): Eukaryota > Metazoa > Chordata > Chondrichthyes > Squaliformes > Somniosidae > Somniosus > Somniosus microcephalus. Next base: position 7,372,241 of record NC_141012.1, read on the forward strand.
CTGTAACACCGGACATCTGTTGGAATTAACCTTTCTAATCATCCAGAGTAATTCACACAAGAAGCCTCTCCCTTAAAGAGACAATGGGCTGTACTTTGGCCAGACAGATGTGAATTGAGACAATAAGTAAAACCATTCAACTCTTTTAATTAAATAATTGACCAATAAGGAGACACTGGGTTGCCCCAGTGGCATCCAACAATATAATCTAACAGCAGAAGTGCCCCCTTCTTAATAAACACCCAAATCATTAAATTAAATACAGGAAACTCTTTTTTATCCGGTACCGACGGGACCGGCATGGTGCCGGTTTATCAAAAAGTCCGGATTACTGAGAGGTATAGTAAAAGGTACGAGAGCTCCGTACACAGCAACAAATCCAGGCTTCCCAACAGGTGCAGGAACCCCGGCCACAGACCAAGCATCCCTGTTGCTTAGCAACAAGTGCAGGAACCCCGGTTACACAGCCACAGATCCAGGAACGGCCACTAATATGAAGTAAAACTTACCTGAACCTACTCCTGAATTTTGCCGGTTAACAGAGATTTCCGGTTATTTAGGTGCCGGTAAATCGAGAGTTTCCTGTAAGAATATTATTCCCCTTATCGACAATACACTCCAGTCCCTGCGGTGCCCACCAGTCACGGAAGGCCTCAAGCATGCCGGTGGACACCACGTGCTTCTTCTCCAGGGCTAGCAGGGTGCAGATAAGTCTATGAAAGAAGCCAGAGAGACCTCTCCCCATAAAAACATTCTAGAGCAGATTTTCACATTGACGAGCTCTGATTGTCATGGAGCCAGTCACATGTATTGGCCACCTGTATACTAACTGCCACAGAACTAAGGTAACCTCATACAGACCACCTCATGACAGAGAGGCTGTGATTTTTAATTCAGATTTCTCACATCAAGTCACATTAACCCATCACCGGCATGCTCGCTGACCTACATTGGCTCCTGACCTTAAAGTTCTCATCCTCGTGTTCAAACCCCTTGGTGGCCTTGCCCCTCCCTATCTCTGTAAACTCCTACAACTCTCCCAAGAACTTTGCCTTCCTCCAACTCTGGCTTCTTGTGCATCCTCCCCACTTTGGAGAGGGTGCAGAGAAGATTCACCAGGATGTTACCTGGGATGGAGCGCCTCAGCTATGAAGAAAGACTAAACAGGCTGGGGTTGTTTTCCTTGGAGCAAAGAAGGCTGAGGGGGGACCTGATTGAGGTGTACAAAATGATGAGGGGCATAGATAGGGTAGACAAAGAGGAACTTTTCCCCTTAGTAGGGGGGTCAATAACAAGGGGGCATAGATTCAGGGTAAGGGGCAGGAGATTTAGAGGGGATTTGAGGAGGAACTTTTTCACCCAGAGGGTGGTTGGAATGTGGAACTCAATGCCTAAAAGGGTGGTAGAGGCAGGAACCCTCACAACATTCAAGAAGCATTTGGATGAGCACTTGAAATGCCATTGCATACAAGGCTATGGACCAAATGCTGGAAAATGGGATTAGACTGGACAGGGATGGATGGGCGGCGCAGACACGATGGGCCGAAGGGCCTCTTTCTGTGCTGTAAAACTCTATGACTCTATGACTCTATGACTTCCTTTGCCCCACCATTGGCGGCCGTGTCTTCAGCTGCCTGGGCCCTAAGCTCTGGAATTCCCTCCCTAAACCTCTCCACCTCTCTGTCCTCTTTAAGACACTCCTTAAAACCTACACCTTTGACCAAGCCTTTGGGCCATGTTCTGTCTGATAATCGCCGTGGGAACATTTTACTACATTAAAGTCTCTATATAAAGGCAAGAAATTCATCGCGGGCGGTGGCGTAAAATAAGCGATATCGGTTCAGCCGCCCGTTAAATACAGCGCCTGAATATCCAATACTGCCCGTTTAGTGCACCGCCCGAGGCGTATTTCTAGCCCAAGTTGTTGTAGTAAGGAATAAAGACAGAAACTGCTGGAAACACTCAGCTGGTCAGGCAGCATCTATGAGGAGAGAAACAGAGTTAACGTTTCAGGTCGATGACCTTTCGTCAGAACTAAAGAAAGAAAGTCTTGCATTTATCCAGCGCCTTTCACAACCTCAGGATGTCCCAAAGTGCTTTACAGCCACTGACGTACTTTTGAAGTGTAGTCACTGTTGCAAAGTAGAACTGACGAAGGGTCATTGACATGAAACGTTAATGCTGTTAATCTCTCCACAGATGCTGGCTGACCTGCTGAGTATTTCCAGCATTTTCTGTTTTTATTTCAGATTTCCAGCATCCACAGTATTTCGCTTTTGTATTGTTGTAGCAAGGAATGGTGGGTGTGAAGGCGTGTTACCTATTTACATCTCTGTATTGTTGTAGCAAGGAATGGTAGGTATAAAGGTATGACATCTCTTTAAATCTCATGACCGCTGCCCCTTTAAGGTGACCTGGTGTGAAGGTGTAACATCTCTTCAAATCTCATGGCCACTGCCACTTTAAGGTGATGTGGTGTAAAAGTGTGATATCTCTTTAAATCTCTGTATTGTTATAGCAAGGAATGGCGGGTGTGAGGGTGCGTTATCTCTTTAAATCTCCTGGCCATGGCCCCTTTAATAAGTTGACGCGATGTGAAGATGCGGTATCTCTTTAACTGTTCTGGCCATGGCCCCTTTAATAAGGTGATGTGATGTGAAGGTGCGGTATCTCTTTAAATCTCCTGGCCACGGCCCCTTTAATAAGGTGACGTGGGGGTGAAGGGTGCGGTATCTCTTTAAATCTCCTGGCCACCGCTCTACCCCTTTAAATAAGGTGACGTGTGTGCTGGGGCGGAGGGGGGGGGAGAAGAGAGAAAGTGTGAGTGACGTGCGCATCGCGTGCACGCGCACGTAAAGGAGGCTAGCCTGGTGGCGGACGCACGTACACACGCGGACGCGCACGCAGCCCGGGCCTGGGCGCACCGACCGCAGGCCGCAGCCCGCCAGCAACCCGCAGGTAAGCGCGGCTCGAGCGGGGGTCGTTCCCCCTCTCCTCCCCCTGAAGAGAACGAAACAATATTTACATATATATATTTATCTACAAAAAAGCCACCCCACTGTTTTATAAAATAACAATCGAAAAAACCCAATTCCCCTTCAGCTTTCCCCTCAGTGACCGGCGAAAAGCCGCCAGGTGCCCGGGCTTCGCTCACCCCCCATCCCCGGGCCCGCCCCGTACACTCCATTTAATTTAATAGATCTACATTCATTAATCATTTATTCTTTCTGTGTGATTTAAAAAAAAATTTGTTTCCCTCTTCTCCGTTGCGAACTTTCTGTGGTCGTGGGCAATTGGGTCCTGTTTTTAAAAAAAAATGTATATGATGTGACTAGTTGCTGTGAATATTTTAACATTTCCTTTTATTTTTTACAATTTTACTTTTTGTTTTATTTAAAGAGTTGCTCATTTTTTGTGCCCACCCTCCTCCTCCTCCTCCTCCTCCTGGTGCTCATTGAATGTGTGTGTTGTGCTGGCTGTGCCAGGCCCAGGGTTTTCCGGCAGCTTTATTTCTCTCACTGAGTCAGTCAGCCAGTCACTGGTTGTCTGACATCAGGCCAATTCCTTTTTCTAAATACAAAAGCAAACCCCGTGAGATTAACTCAGATTTAACTCTTGTTTCACTCCCCACAGATGCTGCCTGACCTGCGGAGTATTTACAGCATTTTTTGTTTCTATATTAATTCCTTTTTCTAATATTTTTTCAGATGGTGGGGGGGTTAAAATATATATTTTGCCCAAAGATCACCCTCTTATCTTCTCCCCCTGCCTGTGAGGTTGACTTCTAATACTGGCAGAGCAGCTCGCTGATTTCTGATGTGGAGTTTGTGCTGATGCGCCAAATTAAAACCTACAAACTCTTATCACCAGTTCTTTCTGATAAGCTTTTAAAGACCTTCGCGGAACATTGTTACTATGAATGAGGATGTTTACATTGTGATGATTTTTCTTCCCCCCCCCCCCCCCCCCTAAAAATCCTGCTTTGTTTAATCGCCCTCGCTCGCAGTGAGTCAGAAGATGTTGAATCTGAATAAAGGTTATTGTTTGCCCAGCGATTGGTAGGGGGTGATTGTATTGTGAGGAGCGGTAATGTAAACTGGGCATGTTCTCACTGGAAAAGAGAAGGCTGAGAGGTGACATGATTGCTGTTTTTTAGGATTCTAAAGGGTCTAGATAATCCGTGATATGCCATTTCACCTTGTCCAGAATATTCGAAGCAGAGGACACGGCTGCGCTTGAAGGGCGGGCGGTGGGGGGGGTAAATTCAAAATGAATCTGCGGAAACAATATTTCAGTGAGCGAGTGGTCAGCCTGTGGAGCAGGCTCCCAAGGGAGACGATGGAAGCAGTCAGTATTGATTCAAATGCAAATTAGATAGATTTCTTTTGGAAAATAACATTTTGGGATCCAGTATGAGTAATTTGAGGCATGATGTGTGGGAGGTGTAGCATGCTTGGGACTTTGGGCCTCAGTGGTAGCACTCTCGCCTGTGGGTTCAAGTCCCACTCCAGAGACTTAAACATAAAATCTAGGCTGACACTCTCAGTACAGTACTGAGGGAGTGCTGCACTGTCGGAGGTACCGACTTTTGAATGAGACATTAAATCAAAACCCCGTCTGACACCTCAGATGGACGTAAAAGATCCCATGGCACTGTGAAAAGAAGAGCGGGGGAGTTATCCCCGGTACCCTGGCCAATATTTATCACTCAGCCAACATTACTAAAATAGTTTATTATCACTTTGCTGTTTGTGGGAGCTTGCTGAGTGCAAATTGGCTGCCTCAAATTGTTTTTCTACATTACAACAGTGACTACACTTCAAAAGTACTTTATTGGCTGTAAAGCGCTGTGAGATGCCCTGAGGTTGTGAAAGGTGCTATATAAATGCAAGACTATCTTTCTGTGGTTCCCAAAGCTCTCCATAACTGCTTTTCCTTGCGTCGCGATTGATTGCTGTGAATAGTCAACAACTCCATGCGACTACCAGGATGGTAGAAGGCGTACTAGATGGATTTTGGTCTTTTTTTGTTTAGCAGTTCTTATGATCCTACATTCCTATTGAGCGTTGCATGTTCTTGATTTATTGTAAGCTTGATCAGGGGTTTGTAACTCATTCCTACTGTTCAAATGCTGTGTGGAAAATCAATGATATAAAATATAGGTCACAGACTCTGAGTGAGGGCACAGATGCCATGGTCTGATCTTGGTGAGGAAACAGAATGGAAATGTTCTTTTCTCTCCCAGGCATAATGAGGTAAGGTTCATTTGCCCTTCTAGCACAATTCTTTGTTTGCTTGCAGAGTGTGGGGTGGGCAGAGAATGGGGTGCCAGTCAGCTGCCCACTATTTCTTTCAAGGTAGTGTATAGTATGGGGTAAAATAGTAACTTGATGTATGGTATTGTGCCTGTGGTGGTTAAGGTTGTCAATTCTGGCTGGACCTATTCTGGGAGGTTTTATCGTACGACCTCCAACTGCCCTGCCGCCACGCTCCAGCCATTAGTTACCCTAACTCTTTGTTACCTGACTGGATGATTCTTGACTGTTGGTCAAACAGCCTTTTTCCCATCTCTGATATTTTTATAACTAATATGCAAAAGTCTTTGAAGATAATAGGGAAAGAAACCACAATTGTTTTTAATGCCCCTATGATATTTCTCCTGGGCTGCTCGCAGTCGTGTGTGCGAGATTAATCTTTACTTCCTGGAGATTCTTGGACTAACCTAGAGGGTATGCAGCCCTATTGGTGGTGGAATACAAGAGCTATTTCACCAGTGTGCGCACTTCAGTACAGGAAGCTTTTTTTATCCGGGACCGGCGTGGTGCCGGTTGATCAAGAAGTCCGGATTACAGAGAGGTATACTTACCAAGGTACGAGAGTCCCGTACACAGCCACAGGTGCAGGAGCCCCGGTTACACGGCACTTGTGCAGGAGTCCCGGTTACATGGCCACAGATCCAGGAGTCCCTGTTGCACGGCCACAGGTGCAGGAGCCCCGGTTACACGGCACTTGTGCAGGAGTCCCGGTTACATGGCCACAGATCCAGGAGTCCCTGTTGCACGGCCACAGGTGCAGGAGCCCCGGTTACACGGCCACAGATCCTGAAACCCCGGTTACATGGCCACTAATATATAGTAAAACTTACCTGAACCTACTCCTGAATTTTGCCGGTTAAGAGAGAGTTTCCTGTACTGGGGGCTCGATGTAGTGTTCCATATGTATCTGCGTAATGTGAACCCATGTTCACTGGTATTTGAAGCGACAAACATGTTTATGGATGGTACATGTGCTGAGCTAGATTTCAGAAGAGCTGATGCTAACTCCACTCATGGTTTAGTAGATATATACACTGCCCCAGTGCATTATTGAATCATACAGACCAGGCATATTCCAGATTCAATCCCCGCATCTGCTCAGTTTACTGGTCTTGGCTGGGACGGTAATAGGGTTGCTGCACTTTGACCTCAGTGACCCTGCACAGCGCTGATTAGTGAGCAGGACTTGGCCAGGATAAGATACGGGCAGCAGAGTTTTGGATGGGCTGAGGTTATTTCGGTCACACACTTGTGACCAGTGTTCCCTGTAAGCTGCGCTTTGTTCTGCGTGGCCTGTTTCTTTTAATGCACGGTCCCTTTAAATTTCTGCGCATGCGCGGTATTTACAATGTAAAAGCCGGTGAGCGGCCTGTGCGGGACTTTTCAGATTACGGTGTGACCGCGTGTGCGGAACATTGCTTGTGACCCGTTCCTGCATGATTCATTTATCGCAGATGGGAAATTTATTTGTTACAGATTGTTGTTTTGTTCAGTAGTGGGCTTCAAGGTGTACATATTATGGCAAGTGTACTATGTCAGTGACATTTTAGCAATCACTGGCGCAGTTAAAAATCCTGATTTTCCGTTTTTTTTCTTTTCCGAGTTGGTTGATCCCATCTTGGGCAACAGTGTGGGCACTACATTTGGCATCAATGCTCCAGGGCTAGGGAGGAGAAAAATCCGTGGGGATACCTGCTCCCAATCATTAACCAGCTCTGTTGAAAGTGTGCTTGTGTACATGGGCTGAGGCCAGGATCAGGTTGTCTGTGATACCCCTATGGTTCAATAGTCTGACTCTCAGTGCTCGGACTTGAATAATGCAGTTCCTTCGTCCGCATTAGGTCTGACATGTGGAAACCTGTCGCTCTGTTTCAGTGTCCAATTTAAACTACTGAAACATTACCATCCACTAGTACTGTTTCTATGTGTCCAATATGGATTGAATACTTTCTTCCCATAGGGATTTATCTCACTTACCTAATTACAGAAAACTTAGTTGTAAGTTGATAGAGCAAAGATACAGAAAGTACATTACCACCATTCTCCTGCCCACAGCGCTAGCATACACCACAGCCAGTACAGTGGTGTTCTAGTCTTGGTCTATATTCCCCCCTCCCTCCCCACCCTGCAGTTTCTAGATAGTACAGGAATTTCTGGCATGTAAGACCTGTTTTTGATGAGATAACCTTCGAATCATCCTCTGGTATCTGTTTGCACAAATGTAAATTCCGTTAAACCAGAGTTTATTGATGTTAAGAAGGGATAGAATCATCATTCTGCAATCTGCACTGAAAGTCTGCACCGCCACCAGAGGCAGCTAGTAAGCTTGAAACTTAATGCATAGCCCATACTACTCTGGCTCAAAATACAATGGCTTGCACGATGGCAAATTAATCTGAATATTGGTCACCAGATTTATATTCTGCGTTTTGTTATTGGATATTACTTTAACTTCTTTGTTCACTTGCGATTCATTCCTTGGTATTTGCTATTATATAGACATTACAGATCTCTAGAACCTTTTGAAAAGTGGCCTTCCCACATCTTTCACCGAAAAGCCTTCCATTCAACCATGCTTTCCTTTCCCACTTGATGTCCACAATTTTCTTCCACCTTGCAGAGTGCTTGGAGATATTTGTCTTTGTGAGCTGGCACTGTAGAAATGCAAGTTGTTGAGGGACCAGAATCTCGGGCCTACTTGTGGCTTCTTCACAAATAGACAGAAGTAAATATTTTTAAATGGTTTTATGCCTCCTGGAGCCTCTGAGCATCGGGTGAGAGGTCGCGGTTCGACCGTGTTTGACAGAGTTTCGAATGACCAGAAGACATTGTGCTTGTGGTTTGCGGTGTCGCAGTTGCTCCAGATCTCACTTTGCTGCCTTGCATTTTCACACCCAAGTTATTCTGAGTTCATGCGGCAGCATGGTTTCTGTTCCTAGCTGCATTGTTCTGCAGTGCAGTAATGCAGCTTGGTCAGAAGCACTACAATTCAGAAACAAGTTGTACAGCCACTCCAGGTGATTATTTACTCTGGTTACACTCCAGATATGTAAAGAAGCAAATTTTGGAAAGGATGTGCTTCTATCGCAGTCAGTGGAACAGAATATCCGGAGCTGTGTGTAACAGGCTGCTGATCCGGTACCGCCTGATTTGATCCATCGCCCGAGACAAATTTCTAGGCCTAAGTCTGTATGTCACTCCTTTTTTAAAAAAACCTGAAGTGATGAAGGATTAATTTACTTGGTTAATACGTACACTGGCCACTGTGGCACTGAGCCATATACTGTACTGACCAGTCCGGTGTCGGGTTCAATCGCAGGCCTGTGCTGTGTTGGCTGATCTCGGCTATGATAGCAATTGACGCGTTACAGTTGATCTCATTCCCTTGGCTTAGAAAGGGGAAAATCAGCCAGAGTTCATCCTCGTGATCCACTACGCAGTGACACCTGCTAATAAAAGAGTTCAAGCTATCAGAGAGCTGCAGGTGCTCTTGTAAATGTAGCCCAGTGTGTGTTAGCACCCTCGGGGGGGGAGGAGGGGAGAAAGTTGGATTTTTTAAAAATCCAGTTAATCATTCTTTATGAAATTCAAACTGTCCTATCTTTTTTGGCATGTTTTTATGTTCTTCTGGCCTTTTAGAAAGTCATTTTTAACATTTACAAGTTTTTTGCAGAGTTTGAGGAAACCACATTTTCACCGACGGTAGAAATTTATTTGGTGGGGGTACTTTAAAGGAGGTTCTTGGTGACAAAATGACAGTGCCTGCTACTGTATTTAGATAACCGTGGTCATCTAGATTTTTTAATGTAAAGAAAGACTTGCATTTATATAGCGACTTCCATGACCTCGGGACATCCCAAAGCGCTTTATAGCTAATTAAGCAGTTTTGAAGTGTATTCACTGTTGTAATGTAGAAAACACGGCAGCCAATCTGCAGAGCAATATCCCATCGAAATGTGATAATGACCAGATAATCTGTTTTTAGTGATAATGGTTGAGGGATAAATATTGGCTAGGACACCGGGGAGAACTCCCCTGCTCGTCTTTGAAATAGTGCCATGGGATCTTTTACGTCCACCTGAGAGGGCAGACGGGGCCTCGGTTTAACGTCTCATCTGAAAAGATGGCACCTCTGACAGTGCAGCACTGAAGTGTCAGCCTAGATTATGGGCTGAGGTCTCTGGAGTGGGACTTGAACCCACAATCTTCTGGCTCAGGTGAGAGTGCTACCCACTAAGCCACGGCTAACACCTGTATTAATGTTGAATATTTAGGTACTAGTCATTGAATGGATTTTGTAATGTACTGTAGAGGCTTGTTATAGATGGATTCAACACTGAGGCACTGTAGCACAAAAAGCAACTTGCAGTTATATAATGCCTTTAATGTAAAACAGGGTCCCAAAGTGATTCACAGAGGTGTAAGGAGAAGGAAGTAGAAAGGTTTAGGGAAGCAATGTTGGTGTGGGGGGCCTAGGTAGCTGAAGACACGGCCACCAATCGTGGGGGCGAAAAGAGGGGTGGGTGGGGTGGAGCGAGTGCATAAGAGGCTGAAGCCAAGGAATGGAGAGTTCGGGGTGGTTGTACAGCTAGAGGAGGTTACAGAGATAAGCCGTGGAGGGATTTGAACACCAGTATGAGAATTTTAAATGTAAGGCAATGGGGTACTGGGAGTCAGTATTGGTCAGTAAGCACGGTCGTGATAGGCAAGCCGGACTTTTTGTGGGATTGGATACAGGCAGCAGAGCTTTGGATGAACTGAGTTTACAGAACGCGGCATGAATCTGGTGGGTCAGAACATCGAACTGGACCTAGTGTTGTGCTTTATTATTGTCTTGTCAGATAGTTTATGAAGTAGTGGAGGGCTGAGGTGATTACAGGTGCTTGTGTGCATGAATGTCCCGAGTTTCTTGAGCAGCATGTCCGGGTGAGCAGCAAGGTTTGTAACTTGATGCTGGACAGCAATGAATATGTGATTGATTAATTATAGGATCCTCATAACTGCAGAAATACCTCTGTACTCTGCAGTACAGTACAATTGGCTGGTTCTGCAGGGGTCTGTGAGTGGGCATGTTGCAAGGGTATGTAAGTGGATAGGTTATTAAGTTTTGCAAATGTATAGTTTGGCAAGGTATTGACTGCAAGAAGTTGTGCATTTATCTCGGAAAGCGCTTTACACACAGTGAAGTGCAGTGACTTGTTATATAGGTAAACGCATGACCTAAAAAGATCAGCCATATAAATCACAAAATGCGTTACTTTTTTTTTCCTCTGGGACTGGCCTGATGTCAATTTCCATCTTCAGTGTCGAGAAGGGCAGGAGTTTCTGCTCGGATGTGCTGTTTTTTTTCAGCACAATTCGCGTGAAATCGACTGAGCCAGCAAAGATTGAGTAATTTCAAGTGCAAATTAAGTTCGGCGCAACTTGGGTTTCCATGATCTCTTGCGCTAGTTTAAAGAACATTGCGTTAAAAGCTGGTCCCGCCGACAAAACTGGCCACACCTCCAGATCGAATTAATCACCATGGCTAATTGTGCTCATTTGCGGGCCTTCGAGGAGGCTCTAAAAAATTCAGCTTTTTTTTTTTTAAGTGCAAGGGCACTAATTTTTAAAAGCTTTTATTTATTTTTTGAATGTAGTAAGAAACTGACTACTGTACACCAATGTAACGAGCAAATGGTTCTGTATAGCTTTTAAGTCATTTTCAGTCATTTTAAAATCGGGTTACTCACAGGTGATGGCCGAGAGACACCCTGATTGAAAATACTTACTTTTGTGATAAACCCATTTTCAGCTCTATTACTCAAACTGCCAATTAATTTGTACTTGGAAATTACTCAATCTTTTGTACTGGTTCAGGCGAATTGTGCTTGAAATACCAGCGCAACCGAGCAGAAACTCCTGCCCTCCTTGACACTGAAGATGGAAATTGACATCAGGCCAGTCCCAAAGAGGAAAAAAACAATGTTACCACTCTTGCATATATCAAGGAATATTTTTAATGCAAATTAAAAGAAAAAAAAAGTTACATTCTAAAAACGCTGCCCGATTGCGCCGGTTCATGGCAGGTGTTACGTTTGGCGATCTGCAAATAAGTTTGAGCGGAAACTTGAGGGAAAAAGAACACACCTCAAAAACTAGCGTGCCCGGATCGCCGATTGCGCTCAAAGCGGAAACTCTTGGCTCCCTGCAGTCGGTAGCCAGAGATGGTTGTGGATTAGCTGGAAGCAGGTTACTTTACTGAAAGCTTGTTTATTCAAAACAGAGCAGTGTGGATGATTGACTGTCATGGGTTATCACAGAGCGTCTGAATCTCTCCAGTAAAAGAGCGCACTGGGGCAATTTAGGGTTTGACTGTGCGGTTGTGTCGACATATTGTGACATGCCAGAATAGTTTGAAGTGTCAGCACTGCCTAGCAGCAGTGGGTGATTGATCTGCACTTTGTATTGTCTTCCTCACAGCCTGCTTTGGAGCTGGATGGAGCGGGTTTTGAAGAGAAATGACTGACCAGGAGAACAACAATAACATATCCAGCAACCCCTTTGCAGCTCTCTTCAGTTCTGTGGCCGATGCCAAGCAATTTGCCTCCGTCCAGAAACAGCAGTCCCTGACGGGGCCACAAGGTAAGCATACTTCCGAGCTTCCTCGGCTGTCTGCTTCCCAGTTACTAGCCGGTCGTTGATGGCAAGTTTTGCAAACACTAGGGTATCTCCTCCTTGCTAGTGAGCCTCCCTTTTTTTACCATCCTGGGGTATGTTAAGAAAGTAGGACTAGAACAACAGCCTTGAAAAATGCAGCAAGCGAGTAGGTTGCATAGCGGTTTGCATTTTAGGTGTTTGCTGTGAAGGTGTTTCATGTGAATGCCTGCACCAGGTGAGGTTCCAACATGTTTTAAATAGGACTTTGTTGAGATTTAAATTTTGCGAATCTGTCTTTAGTCTAAAATCTAAACATTGATTGGCAGTGTTTTTTAATTTCTCTAACAAAGGTGCTTTCATAGCACAGTACAGCACAGAAGGAGGCCATTCGGCCCATCGAGTCTGCGCCGGCTCTTTCAAAGAGCGATCCTGTTAGCCCCGCTCTTTTCCCATAGCCCTGCAATTGTTTTCTCCAAGTATTTATCTAATTCCCTTTTGAAAGCTACTATTGAATCTGTATCCACTGCCCTATCAGGCAGCGCATTCCAAATCCTAACCACTCGTTGCGTAAGAAAAGTTTGTTTCAGGGATCTGGGTAACTGTGGCTAGTCAGCATATATTGCCCATTCCGTGCAGCATCAATCACAGTGATTGTAGACCAGACTGGGTAGTGAACCAGTTGCATTTTTATAACAATCTGGTAGCTTTCCTGGTTACTTTCACTGGTACCAGCCTAAAATTACTAGATTTAAAAAAAGACACATTTCACAACTGGAATTTGAACTTCTGACCTCTGGCACCATACCCTCTACACTGCTGTAACTGTGGGGTCATTCGTTATCCTTTATCAGAGCCGACAGGCTGGGGATGCTCCATTTGCAACTCTTGAGAATGCAATCTTTATATTCGAGGGCACTGTCAACAGCGGGAAGAACGTGCGTCAGCTTTGGCTCTCTCCTAATGTAAAATGAATAATGGGAGACACTAAATATCACTGCCCCCATCTCCACGTTAAGTGACTGTCATTTTCAATTGTTTTAATTTAACTTCCTCATGTTGGCAAATTCTTGTTCACACATCCCCCTATTGTCAGCAGCATTCAGTGTTCAAAAGCGTTGCTGTAACACATCGTTTAAGAGATTCCAAAGATGCATACTCTTTAATCTAATGAAACCTCACGTGTTTCGCAGTACTAAGATTATTCTCACTGATTTGCAATGTGGTGATGAGGAAGCTGTGTTTCAGATGGACCAAAGCGAAATTCTACCCTAGTCTCTGGGTTACGACAGTTTAGCTCAGCGCTTCTGATTGTTGAAGAAATCCAAACCATTCTCCTAGCCTATTGATAGGTAAGGGTACATACCAGTCGAGTAAACTTCAAAGTTTGCATGGTTATAGCATGTGGAATTTTAAATATAATTTGTGGAGTCGGGGAGCTTATAATGAGGAGTATGACTAGAGAGAGAAGTCTTTACACAACTGAGAAAGGGAGAGGAGCCCTGTTAGCTCTGATAAGCACAGGAAGATTGTTTATGAATGCCCTTATCAGCAAGGAATAGTTTACTGAGGAATGTGGTGCAAGGATGTAAGAAGAGCTGTACCTGTCCCTTCAGAAAGGTACGATAGAGGAAGACTTCCAGCTTCTGCAGCGCAGCGGTTGAATGTTTGAGACGGTGGTTTTCCATGGGACAGATCATCATTGTGGAAGAGAAATCCTGGAAAAAGCAGAAAGAGATCTTGAGGAAATCGAAGGATCTGATCTACTCCCTAAAGTTCAGCCTTTGTTAGGAGTTTGGTCTTGTTCCTTGTCTGTTGTACTTGTTATGCTGAAGATCAAGCAGAAGATTAGTAGCTATTTGAGGAAATGGCTCGGGATGCCTAGAAATTTGACTAATATTACTATATACGGCACAAAGATAAAGCTGCAGTTATTTGCTTCATTATTGGCAGAGCTCAGGGTTGGTAAGGTGCAGTTGGGATCTATGCCCAAGAAATCCCAAGACCCAGTGACATGTAACAAAGTGCCTGTATTATGATCTGGCAGGAAATAGGGTATATGGGTAGCTATAGAAAGAGCAGTCAAGTGCAATACATGGGGTGATTGTGGGAGCAGAAGTTGTTGATACAGGAGATATGTGAACAATTTTAGAAAGTAGAAGTAAATGGGAGAAGAAAGGGCAAGGTGGATGAGAGGGGCTCAGATGATTTAGCAAAACACACAAGTTGGGATGGAATAGAGGATGTGAAGCTTTCCTGGCTGAACGTCTGAGGCAAGTCAGGATTTACTTAAAACGTACTAGCTATATTTCTGAACCTATCCATGTAGGGTTGAGTAATCTTGGATGAGACTCCTATGACTAGGGGACCACTCAGCCACATTTTTTGAGGGCTTGCCCTATTCCTCTACGATGTTGTCATGCACCTGAGGCACAACTAAAGTTTGAATGTAATGATTGGTAGCTACGGGGTGTAAAAGTTCCTGTAAAGGGAAACAAATTTGTATCTGTAGGAGGGAAGAGGAAGTAAGCCCTCTGGGGTGAGGCTACAACTATGCCTGACCTTGTGCTCACCGGGCATCCGCGTGCACAGTTTCTAGAAGGGGTCACCTGAGCAGGAATTGAGAGCCGGACTCTGACTGCTTTTTCCTCTCCACAACCACGAGTGCCACGGCCAATTGTAGCACCGAACCATCTGCCCAGGCGGAGATCAGCTAGCCCAGCACAGCAACAAACTTGGGAAAGGTTTAAACCGTCATTTGAGCCTCGTCTGTTTTATCTTGCTGTGAGCTCCCAGTCTTTGTGTGATTGTGTAAGTTCTTTGTGTTACACTCCAGAGTGTCCAGTATCTACAGAAGAAGGTTATGACAGTGAAGATTCGGACATCAGCAGTATTGAGAGCATCGACAATGACTCGATTACAGACGCCAATCGTGCATTCCGCTCTCAAAAGGAAATATGTGAACAGCTCAACATCAATCACATGCTTCAGCGCATCTTTCTTATTACACTCGATAACAGTGAGTATCCAGCATGTTTGTTTTTTTTGTTATAAATATTACGCTCCTCGAGGTGAGGGATGTTAGTGCCGACGAATGGAACAATTTCAATTTCACGCATCAGTGGCAGTACCAGACATTATTAGGCTAGGTATATCGTGGGTTAGATCCAGAGTAACGCTCCTCCACTCTGCCCCAGCAATGTGCTTCAGCTCCAATCCTCAGGCGAGCATCCACTACTGCACCGGTGTGTTATTTTCCATTTCTGACACCAGCCATTATGAGCTCTCGCTGAGCGAGGCTGCTGGTTTAGTGGCGAGTTAGGGACACTTTTGTGCTGTGCACCCGTGACCACTAGGACCAGTATGTTTTGAAGGTTGAGTAGTTTGCGATCCTGAAGCCCTAAATAAATTCCTTGCTGTGCAGAAGTTCTCCCGCTGTGTTTTGACTTTGAAGTGTCAGCCCTGGCTCAGTGGGCAGCACCCTCGCCTCGGAGTCAGAAGGTTGTGGGTTCAAGTCCCGCTCCAGAGACTTGAGCACAAAAATCTAGCCTGACACTCCCAGTGCAGTGCTGAGGGAGGTGCTGTCTTTCAGATGAGATGCTAAACCAACCATCTGCCCCCTCAGGTGGTTTAAAAGATCCCATGGCATTATTTTGAAGAAGAACAGGGGAGTTCTCCCTGCTGCCCTGGCCAATATTTATCGCTCGGTCAGCATCACTAACAGATTGTCTGGTCATTATCACATTGTGGGAGCTTGCTATGCACAAATTGGCTGCCGCATTTCCTATATTACAACAGTGACTGCACTTCAGAAGTACATCATTGGCTGTAAAGTGCTTTGGGGGCGTCCGGTGGTCGTGAAAGGTGCTATAGAAATGCAAGTCTTTTCTTTCTTCCTGTCTTGGTTCTCCAGCTTATGAACTGGGTTTTGGTTTAATGGCTTATTTCGTTATTTTCTTCACTAATCCGAAAGGATATATATCTGCTTGTCACCTTGTTCCTCGGCACTGGGGTGACTATTGCTGTCAATACCTAGTTCAGGGCCAATGTCTTGCAGCATATCTATAATGATACCAGATATCGAGATCACTCATTCAGAAAGAGCACCTTATGCCGCAGGAATGCTAAACAGAAATGGGAAAACTGTATATAAATCAGTCTAAAATTAAAAACAAAATGCTGGAAATATTCAGCAGATCAGGCAGCATCTTGGAGAGAGGAACAGAGTTAACGTTTCAGGTCGTTGACCTTTCAGTAGAACAGTAAATGAGTCTGTCTGGCTTAGTCTAATCTCAGTTTAAAAATAAAAATTTGAGACATGCCATACGGTAAGTATAGCATCCTTGGCTTGGACCCAAGCTCTCCACCACTGGACTTTCCGCAGGTCACGCTGGCTCTGTTGTTTACTAATTGATAGAGATTGAGTGCTATGATTAGTCAAAGTTCCATTATCTGTGCATCACGTGACTACCAGGATGGGAGATGGCGAACTAGATGGACCATGGTCATTTTTCATCTAGCAATTCCCATCTTCCTTAGAAGATTGGGGAAGTGCAGCACTGCAGCTTTTAAAAGTATATATTTCTTTTAAAATATATATTTAATAAAAATTCATCCAGATGAGCAAAAGAGATTCTTTCCAAAGTCTGAAGCAGTTTGTTACCTTTTTAGTGTTGCGCTTGACCTGCCTATTCCATCCTGCGAATGCTCATTTTTATTACTGTAATTTTTTTACTACTTCCTCCTTCTCCCCTGTGCACTTAAACTGTAGCAATTATGTTTGCCTAAGTCGACTCTACAAGGTCTGTAGCTCAGCTCAGACTTCTGATGAATGACATTCATATATTGAGGTATTCTGGATGGTGTTTGTAGGTGACCCCAATCTGAAGGGAGGGAATGGGATTCCACCACGCTGTGTTTTCTTGGAGGATATGGCCACAGACCTGGATGGACAGGACTGGCTTGACATGAACAACGTGGAACAGGTATTAATGTTTTCAAACGGCTGAAGTCCTTTTTATTGCCTGGGAGATATGGTTTTTAATTTCTGTGTTAAAGTTGGGGTACCCAAATGGATTACGACTCTGTAGTGTAGTACAGGAAACTCTCTTTTAACCGGCACCTAATATCTGGAAATCTCTCTTAACCGGCAAAATTCAGGAGTAGGTTCAGGTAAGTTTTACTGTGTATCAGTGGCCGTGCAACCGGGGTTCCTGCACCTGTGGCCGTGCAACCGGGGTTCCTGCACCTGTGGCCGTGCAACCGGGGTTCCTGCACCTGTGGCCGTGCAACCGGGGTTCCTGCACCTGTGGCCGTGCAACCGGGGTTCCTGCACCTGTGGCCGTGCAACCGGGGTTCCTGCACCTGTGGCCGTGCAACCGGGGTTCCTGCACCTGTGGCCGTGCAACCGGGGTTCCTGCACCTGTGGCCGTGCAACCGGGGTTCCTGCACCTGTGGCCGTGCAACCGGGGTTCCTGCACCTGTGGCCGTGCAACCGGGGTTCCTGCACCTGTGGCCGTGCAACCGGGGTTCCTGCACCTGTGGCCGTGCAACCGGGCTCTCGTACATTGGTAAGTATACCTCCCTGTAATCCGGACTTTTTGATCAACCGACACCACGCCGATCCTGTAAGTGCCGGATAAAAGAGTTTCCTGTATTAAGCCATACAGCCCAGAAGGACGCAGGCTTGTAGCACCTAAACATCTGGACTTAATTAGCTGATCGGGGCTGGGTAAGAGGGTGGGGGAAGAAGGCTTGATGGACCAGCTGGTATATTCCTGTCCGTCAATTATGTATGTTCGTATCTCAGTCAGTCCAGCAGCAGGAGCACTGCAATTTGCCTTGGAGCCCCTGGGTATGAGGGAGAAATCGTAAGCTCCCTACTCCTGACGTCCAGTCACCTCTCTTGGAAAGTCAGCTGAGCACAGGATCTGATTTAGCTGTGAGGTTTTCCATGGGCAAATAGCCTGCTAATATTCGTGCTCTCATGACTAATGGCATGGCAACTCACCGAGTATCAGAGGGTGCCCTTTACCTGTGGAACCATATCTCAGCATGAATCAAGTCCTTGGAGAAAATTGGGCAAAATGAAAACCAATTGGGTATCACTCTTGCATCATATGAATCCTTAAACTGGACAAAATGCTGGTTGTAAGAAAGTATAAATTATTGCTTATGTAGTGATTCACTGTCTCAGTTATTTACTGGTCTTGGGGCTATTAAATCTGTTTTAATGAATATTAGTGATGATTCAGTGATGTGTAATATTGCTTTTAGTAACATTTTTTGTTTCATAAGGGGAAATTAAAGTTGGCACATCTGTGTCCTGATGGTTCACATTCATCCTGGCCTGATTTAACTAGCCTTAATTGCACCAAGATGATGACTTGTTGCTAGGAGTATTTGACTAAAAGGTATAGATTATTTATAGGGTTAAGAGATTCCTACCATGTAAACTATGAAATGTACACCAATAAATGACAGAGAGCAGTAATAAGTGTAAAATATTTTTGGGAACAGACCAGAAAGTCCCTGGTTTGATTCTTGGTCTCTACTACATTAGTTGGCCTCACCTGGGGCAGCAATCATTAAAAAAAACATATGGTAACATGGTAATGCTTTACACAGAAGTTCATTCATCCATCTAGCCTACCATTCCATACCTGCCGTTAGGTTCCTTACTGTGATTCTGGAACTAATACCCCGTATCCCCTTTAACAACAGGAATTAATTCGGCTCTTTTTAAAAACTTGCCTTAGTTTTCTATTCCACCTCCCTTGCTGGTAATCTGTTCCACAATTCTATCACCTTCTTATTTTTATTAAAAAAAAAAGTTGTTTACATTTCCTTTTGATTCCCGTATTTTTAAACTGTATCCACAAGTGGTTGAATGCTGTGCCTGACATAAGAACTTCCCTGGATCCAGTTTCTCAATACTGTGAAATCTTAGGCCTGTATCAAGTCCGTCTCCCGCCCCCCCCCCATCCTTTTCTCGAGAGAGCAAAGTCCTAGGATAGGTGACCTTCCTCATAACTCAACCCTCAAATTCAAGAATCAACCGTGTAGCCTCCTCTGGACTCCCTCTAATAATTTTACATTCTTTCTGTAATACAGAGATCTAAACTGAACACGGTATTCTAGTTTTGGCCTTAAGGCCAGATACAGATATGAAAAGGACAGAAAAAGACCAAATAGGCCTCATGAGCCCACTTCGTCCAGACATGGTGCATCCACATACACCATGGGAGGAGCAAAAAACCTGAGGCCAATTCAGGAAGATTGCTGGAAAAATTCCTCAACAACACCTTAAGGCAGTCGAGCAAAGCTCCAGGTGACTGCAGTGGCCTGTGACTCCTCACACGCACAACTTACAATGTCCTCTTCCCTCGGGTCCTTACCAAGTTCCCTTTTAAAGGACTGCAGTGAATCCAAACCCACCACATGCTTGATAAACTTTTCCAGAGGTTGGTGACTGGAAAAGGAACATTTCCTGGCACGTAACCTAACTCTTTGCTTCTACATGCATGTCCTCCAATCCGATCATTCCTGTCTAACCAGATGAATTCAATCCCTTCGTTGTTTTAAATACCTCAATCATATCTCTCTCAACCTGTGTTTTTCCAAAGTAAATAGCCCCAACTCTTGGAGCCTCTCATAACTAAGAGCTCTTAGGCTTGATATTCCGGCCTTCTCCAGTGCATTGATCTCTTTTATCATGTATGGAGACCAAAAATGGACCCAATACTCTAAGTGCCGATGAGATACAAAGTCTTGTATCACCAGTCTGGGCTTGATTCTATCCTTGGTCCCAGAGGTAGATGGTTAGTGACAACTCATTTGTCCACCCAGGGCCCACAATTTATTTTTTTAGTGACAGCTAGCTGCCAGATAAACTACTTTACTGTTTTACATCTGAGAGAGACTTCAAGCTGCTTTCCTTCCCATCTTTTAGGTGCCCTTCCCCCTGCCTTACAATGTGTTCTACCCTATTTCATTTGATCAGGAGGAAATGCAGGTACAGTGCCTTGGCTTCTGCCTGTGCTATGCTGTTACTGACGGTCAGGCGGTACAGAAGAATGACCTGGGGTAATTTCCCTCCCACGCCCATGGAACTGCCTTGCCTCTGCTTTGAGAATCTTTCTTCACTCCCTCATAACTTAGTCTCAGTCAAGATACAGAACTTATTGTAACGTGGATTTGCAGTTGCCACTTAAAGTTTGTGTGTTCCATGACGCTGTTCTGTTAATTAATGTTTCCACATCTGTAATTTGACAATTGGCAGCCATCCAAAGTCTAAGTACTGTGCCACCTCTCAAAATTGGATTCCTTTTGGGGAAAAAACTGCTCGATAAGCATTTGCTGCTTACATTGATGGACAGTTAAATCACAAACACATCTAGATCTTGAATCTGGAAATTCACAAATTGCAGGTCAAAAATAGAACAGTTCGGTACTCCCATCAGGACCTGATGCATTTATCTGAAGTCAGTGATAGAATTCATAGAAACTTGCAGCACAGGAGGCGGCCATTCGGCCCGTCGTGCTTGTGCTGGCTCTTTGAAAGAGCAGTTGTGCTCAGTCCTGCATCCTCGCTTTCTATCCGTAACCCTGTAACTTCCTCATCCTCAAGTACTTCTCCAATTCTGTTTTAAAATTATTTATGGAATCCGCTTCCACCACCTTTTCCGGTAGAGCGATCCAGATCCTGAGAACTGAGTGAAAAAACTTCTCCTCATCTCCCCTCTAGATCTTTTTCTAATGATCTGTAGCAATCTTGTAGATTGTAGACCTTGTAGAAATCCTGATTAAAGCATAAAATGTTTCCTAGTTAGCATTTAGTACAGTTCAGTTGCCTGATGATGAACGTTAAGTTCTGATTTTTTTTTTTTTAAATCAGGCAACTGAACTGTACTAAATGCTAACTAGGAAACATTTTATGCTTTAAGCAGGATTTCTACAAGTCTCAGCTTAAAAAAATAACAAACTTGCAAGTCTCTGTACCAGTGCCACAGCAACTAAACAGCAGAAAAATCAATGAAACCAAGTCTAAAATATAACTTGTGTTCCTCCATTTTCAGTTTTTTTTTAGTAAAAAGTCTTGCTTTTACACAGCCCCTTCTCACATCTCCCAAAGCATTTCACAAAAAAAGGGTCACGAGGTTCCTGAAGCAGCTTATGGTTGAACAAAACCTATTAAAAAAATAATCAGAACTTAAAAGTTCATTAGTGGGTTTTGTTCACTGGTGCAGAGACTTGCAAGTTTGCTATTTTTTAAGCTGAGACTTGTAGAAATCCTGATTAAAGTATAAAATATTTCCTAGTTAGCATTTAGTACAGTTCAGTTGCCTGTCTACTGGCAGTCTTATCTAGAGACAGCCTTCCTTTCAAACTATATTTAGCACGTTGAGTATTGAGCAACATCGTGAGCTTGGATCAGCATTTTGCCTTTACTTGTGGATGGGGAATTCAAAACAATGGGAGCAAATGAGCAATGATTTTGGACTTGGAATTATGTACTCGATTGGGGCCTGAATGCATCTATCTGAAGTCGATGATGATGAATATGAAGTTCTGATTGTGGTTTACTTTTAATAGGCTTTGTTCAATCGGATGCTGATTCAGGAACCAGGGAGTCGCTTGATCTGCATGACAACAGGGAACGTTATTAATATGACGGCTGATCGAGATGCTGGAGAGAAGGACATCATTAGATACCTGTTTGCTTGTTTTCAAAGAGTAAAAGGAGAGGTATGTACATCTGAGGGCCCTGCCATTGTCTAGATAATTCTTCTGGGTTGATTATTTTTTTAGTCAGGTTTTTCTCCTTTCATCTGCTAGCGTATGAATCTATGGGCGCAAGAACCTTCCTTTACGTCGTTCAACTAACCATTCTTCATGTGTGTGCCTAGACAGTGAGTATTGGCAGAATTTTCAAATGAGAGGGGTGCCACATTCCAACCCTGGCCTCACTGACTGCCTCAGCTTACACATGAAGGCAGCCACGGTACTTGAGGCCACCTTTCGCCTATGGAATTGTAGCCCAGTAAGGAGCCTGCACCTTTAAAGAGGAGGTGAGAAAATTGATGATGATGGGGGAGAAATGAAAGTTGTAAGTTCTCAGTCTGAGAGTTAAGATATGTGCTAGTGCTATCATTTAGTGTGTTGAAAAATGTTGGATGATAAAAGTCCTTTCTCTAGTCCACAATTTATGAAATATATTTCTTCAACAGATTACAAAGGTCCCAGAAAACCTGTTGACTTATGCAGTTCGATGTAAGGTCCTGACTGTATCTAACGCACATACGGTCCTCCTCACACCCGAGATCTACGTCGATCAGAATGTCTATGAACAAGTAGTTGATTTGCTTCTTGAAGGAGTAAGTGGACCACGTAAGTAAATAATTCCAGCTGCAGTACTTCTCTGTATGCAAGATGCTGAATTGGTCTGAATTATATAGCGCTTATCGGAGGGGCGGGGGGGGGGGAAAGGAAATGGTTGTGCATTTTAGAATAAGAAGAACTTACATTTATACAGCGCCTTTCTCAACCTCAGATGTTCCAAAGTGCTTCACAGCCAATGAAGTACTTTTGAAGTGATCGGCCCCAGTGGTTGAATGATGTACTCAAAGATTGGTATTTTTATTACTTAAGTCATTATCTTTAGCAAGTAAGTACTGCATTTCTTTACGCAGTGGGTTGTTGGAGCATGGCATGCTTTGCTACAGCCAGTGGTTGAGGCAGCGACCATTGCATCTTTTAAGGGAACAGTACATAAATATTTAAAGCTGAGGAAGATACAGGGCTATGGGGAGTGGACAGAGCAGCGCAGCGGTTTGTTTTTGGCAGAGCTCTTGGAGTCTGCATAGACCAAAGGGAACACATGACCTCCTATTCTGCTGTAAGCTCTGTGTTTCTAGTGAGAATATCTAGGCGACCCAGACTTTACAGGGAGTCTAACAATTTTAGATGAAATTAGTCGCGGATGGATTTCTGACCAAACAACTCCGATTGCCTAAGTAAGTAAGTAGAGCCCTCTTTAACATCGTTGTTAGTATCGGGCTTAAAAAAAAAAAAAATTAAAAAAAATCCCCAAAGTACTGGCCTTTACATTGGCAATGTGTTCCCATTCAAACATGGCCAAGTAACACTTTAAAGGTCGTCGGATAGATACGGATGAGGAAGGCCATTCAGTCCATCTTGGCTGATCCATCCAAAATGAACCAAAGGTTCCCTCTCTCTCTTTCCTTCCCCCCCGCCCCACCCCCAATAAGAATTTCCAATGATTTCTTAAATAATTCCAGAGCCTTTGCCTCCACTACCCTACCCCGAAGCTATTCCATGTGTTAGTCACGCTTTGTGTGAAGAAAAAGTTTTGATATCCGTGCTGAGAAAGCCTTTTGCCAGTACAAACCTGGGGTTCTTGTCCTACTCTCCTGGATTGAACTTTTCTTTATCATTTGCCATCTTTTATATCGTCTGAGATACACGGTGTAATCTCTCTGTGTTACTTACGCAGACTTTGAAGACGTTACTGAGTTTATGGAGGAAGTGATCGCTATCTTAAAGGCAGATGAAGAGGTCCGGACATTCAGTGAAGTCATGTTTCCAGTGTTGGACATTTTATTGCGCCGCATCAATGAGTTGGACCTTTGCCACATAATGCTGTACGGCTACCTGGACATTCTTCTTTATGTCACCCGGCAGCCTGATCTGGCAGAAGTAAGACATTTCTGAACGTTTCTCCCTTTGTCCTGTTGTATATGCGCAGCTGCTGGGGGTTTCCTTTTTGATTGGTTTGGTATCTGACGCATGTGGAAACCCATCCAAACCGAGCTACGGAGAAACTCGCAGGTAGAGCTTCTGTTAGCTTGATATGGAATGTACAGTGTGTGCGCGTCCTACTTGGCAAAGCCCATAAAACTTACCAAGTTTGGGGACCATCAAGTGTGCTTCACTTCCGCTAGCTCAAATTCTGCAGTTTTAGTGCAGAACTTTTTTGATCGTCTTTCCTGGGATGTCACTGGCAAGGCCAGCATTTATTGCCCATCCCTAAATGCCCTTGAGAAGGTGGTGGTGAGCTGCCTTCATGACAATTGAGTGGCTTGCTGGGCCATTTCAGAGGGCTGTTCAGAGTCAACCACATTGCTATTGGTCTGGAGTCATATGGTAGTTACATGGTCACCGTTACTGATGCTGGCTTTTTCTAATTCTAGATTTATTTAACTGAATTTAAATTCCCCAGCTGCCGAGTTGGGAATTGAACTCTTGTATCCAGATCATTAGTCCAGGCCTCTGGATTACTAGTCCGGTAACGTAACTACCGTTCCCCTGTAGAACACTGGTAGGCTTTCTGGTACATGCCCTTCCCATTTAGGCATTCACCTTGAAGAGTTATCTGGAGCTGATTGGGACTGGCCCTCTGACAGATCTACCCCCTGAAGTCCCATCAATTATCTAGTTTGGCTAGCCAGTCATCAGCAATGTCCTTGTGTACTGAAGACCAGCTTGGATCAGGTATCGGATCAACTTGAGTCTGCCACTGGAGATCAACTTGGTTTCAATCTCCCATCACCAAGCGTATCACCTTGGAGCCAGCTGGACTCCAAAGGGACTCCGCTCCTCAGCTCCCACATCTCTTCACTACCTCCCCTCCTTGCCTAGGAGGGTTAGTCACGAGGCAATGGGAGCCATGCGTTGTGATGTGATAGGTCTCCATCGCTAAAGAAAAATTCTTAGCCTCTTCTGCCAACACAGTATGCTGCTTGTAGTGCCGTGGGACGCTCCCACCAGGTGGTGCAGGTAAAACCTTCTGAAAGAAGCTGGTTGAAGATAGCCAGATCACAAGAGTTTCTAACTTGGGCTCACCTGAAAATCAGAGCACAACCAACAGAGTGGCTGCTCTCGTGTTTTTAAATTGTGTTTAATCCTGATAAACTGAGGTTTTGGACCAGCAGTTAAATTCATCTCGCAGTGAGTATAGAAAATGTTCCCTGAGTACTACTATCATTAGTCAGTAAACCATCCCAGACTGCTAACCTAAGGCATAATTTTATGATTTTATGCTATCGGTGGGGAGCCTGGCCTACTGGGAGTGCATATCAGCAAGTTGGACATAAGCCGTTTTCTGATGATTAGCTTTAATGAATGGAAAACTGTGCTCAGCGCACGCGTGCACCTGAATTTCTGACCTGCCGTACTGCAGGTTCCCGTGCCTGCAGCGTAAGGTTTGAAAATGACCCCTTCGTGTGTTAACCATTAACGCATCAGTGCTTCACAATTAAACCAAAAGACTAACCTGTGTGACAGCAGGCTGCCCTGGAAATATAACTGAGTCAGCTTTCCGATATTGTTTTTTTCCCCTCCAGTTCTCTTCTCGACTCTCCTCCGGTTTGTGATTTGTATTGGGGAATGGTTCCCTGGCTGCCAATTGCCCTCTGGTTCTTTGCTTGGCTAGCTGTTTTCCATGTATGAAGCTGTATACTAGGGGTGCCTCACAACTGATCACGACCTTGCCCCCTCCAGATTTTACATATGCACCTTCCAGCAGGGTCACTGAATGGTAGTCAAGAGCAGAAACCTGATTAATTTGCACTCCTACCCTAATCTGAGGTAGAAATTAAGGCCATTTATCTGCACTGGGCATTTAGGAATTCCTACTCTTAATATACGTGTGTTTTTGTGCAACGGCTAATAATCTTATTTTTACACATTAAAAGTAAACACCGCAAGATTGAATATTTAAATTCCATATTTGATTTTTTTTTTGTTGAAACCTTCAGTTTCAATGAAAATGATTGCTGTTTATCTCTGTCAACAGGTTTTCTTGGAGCATATTAAACCAAAGGATCCAAATAATGGTAACCTGTACCAGCAGACCCTGCTGGGAACTGTCCTGAACATTTCTTGTCTGCTGAAAACCCCGGGGCTAGTAGAGAGTCACTTGTATTTTTTGAATCCCTCGAGGTCCAGTCCGCAGGAGATCAAAGTCCAAGAATCAAACATTCACCAGGTGGGTCTTGGGCAGGTTGGATTCTTTGAGGGGCTGTGGTGTGGTGTCATTTTCCTCCTCGTCTATTTTGTCTGGTCGTACACTGCCTCAGGCTCAATGGGTGGGCTGCACCCTGACCCCTGCCAGTATCAATCTTGTTCCCGCTGGCAGGAGGCTCAAAAGAGCTACGATACAGAATATTCAGAGGCCATCCATCAGTAAAGGAGTACTGCCTCCCAGTTTTTCTCCTTTTGCCTCCTTCCCCACCAACCCCAATCTAGCAAGAGTTGCTGTACAGCAGTCAGGTACCGGAACCCTAAGGGAATTTTATGTATCTTTCCACTGTTGACCAAACTCTTGGGTTCTGCGGTCAATTGTAATGAACCTGCCACTGTGAGATTAGATAAGACTCAAAAGACTGCATTGAACATGGGGGGTCTTTCTGCTCTGTGTAATTGTTGGGTTCCATACTGGACAGTACAGGAAGCTCTCTGTTAACCGGCAAAATTCAGGAGTAGGTTCAGGTAAGTTTTACTTCATATCTGTGGCTGTGTAACTGGGGTTCGTGCACTTGTTGCTAAGCGACAGGAACGCTTGGTCTGTGGCCGGAGTTCCTGCACATGTTGCTAAGCAACAGGGGAAGCCTGGATTTGTTGCTGTGTACGGCGCTCTTGTACCTTTTAAACTATACCTCTCTGTAATCCGGACTTTTTGATGAACCAGCACCACGCCGGTCCCGTTGGTGCCGGATAATAGAGTTTCCTGTACACAGTTTTTTTAAAAATCATTCACAGGATGTGGGCATTGCCAGCAAGGCCAGCATTTATTGCCTGTCCCTAATTGTCCTCGAAGGTGGTGGTGAGCCACCTTCCTGAACTGCTCAGATGGGTTGTGGGAGCCCGTAAAACCCTCCCTCCCGCCATAGGACTAACCACCCTAATGGCTGGTTCAAAGATGGTCACGGTCACGGAATGAGCGTTAATCACGGCCATAAATCCTTCCACCACTTCATACAGTTCCCCAAAGGGAACAGTGTGAGGATATGTACGATGATGACCTCTTGCGCAATGCACCTCCTTGGACCCTCAGTCGCAGATGCGAGGGGGCAAGTCATGCAATTGTTAAATTTTTCATTTTATTGACATGTAAAATGTTGGCCCAGTAATTCCCTTCCAAATGCGCGAGTACGGTCGGGGTACTTACGCATCTGGCTGGATGAAATGCCGGTTTTCAGCATGCACAGTGCATGTGGGGAAAACCGGCATTTCCTGTCCTCTGAACGAAGGGGTTCAGAGGCAGAACGCGTGCGACTGCACAGGCAGCGCGTGCGCAGTATAATTCGCCGCTTTCATTAATGCTTTCAGTGAGGTCAAGTCATTACAACTTACACATGAAAAAAGCATGGGTACAGTTGCTCCAGAGGCTGCGGAGGAAGATATTTCTTATCGTGGAGCTTCTGAAAGTATGTATGTCTGTATATATTCCTTTGTGTGTTATGTATATATTCCTTTACTTATGTGTATGAATGTATTATTTAATTATGACTTTCAGAGAAAGTAACTTACTGGAAAATCATAATTAAAAACATACATTCATACACATTAGTAAAGGAATATAAAACATACATACATATACGTAAAGGAATATATGTGGACATACATACATAACTCATTCTCACATTCCATTCACACAGCCACAATTGCTCCTTCTACCTACCGTTCTGAAAACTCTTTTTTAAAAAAAAAAAAAAAAAAATTTTAACTTTAAAACTTACTTAAAATTTCTTTAAATAACTTCCCTCCCTTTCCCAAACAAAAATATTGCATTTCAGAAGCTCCACGATAAAAATGTTTCTTCCTCCGCAGCCAATGAACCACTTTACACTTGCTTTTTTTACGTGTAACTTCTGAGGACTTAACCTCACGGATTTCATGAATGAAATCTACGAAGTTCACTGCGCAAGCGCTGCCTGTGCAGTCGCACGCGCTCGAGGTCTGGAAATGCCGGCGTTCCCCGCATGCGCTGTTCATGCTCAACGCCGGCATTTCCAACGGCCAGATGCGTGAGTACCCCGAGCGCACTCACGCCTTTGGCCGCGAATTTCTGGCCCATTAAGCTTACAGCATAATTAATACTTCATATTAGGCGATGGTTTTAACGAGGAGCTTGCAGCCCTTGGCCTCTGGAACCTCTCAGACGCAGATGATGTCGTCTTAAGTCTGTTCCTTTGTTCCCACAGTACATCTGTGTAAAGTTCTTTGAGTATCGAGGTTTTAACCCTTTTCCTATCAAGTTGGTTTGGCCAGTGTCCATATATGGTCTTTAACAAAATCACCTTTTTTAATTGGTTCTAATGGTCAAAATACCATTGTCACTCAGGTTAAGGCTAGTAACCAGGCCACTCCTCTTCCAGTACATTTCCACTAACTCTGCCCCGCTGTCGTGTTATCTTGTTTATAGCTTTTCACGCCATTGGAATTTACCATATCTCTTTCATTTCCTGCCTCCCTGGTACAAGGCCTTTATACCAAGGGCCCATATCAGCGCTGTTTCACTAGTCTTGAGGTATCCAGACTATCTCACTTTTAATCTACCAGATAAATACCTTAACTTCCATGATCTCTCTCATTTTATGTCCTTATACTAATTATCCTTTAAATATTGTTGCAATTAGTTTTGTTAAGCGAATTCTAAGTTCTATTCAGCATTATAATATATATTTTTTTAGCAATTTAACCTTCACTCACAGCCTGTGGTTGTTTGTTATCAGAACTTTTGGTCAATGGCGACACTTGAAGTTATTATTATACATATATGATTCTCGTCTACTAAATATCTCTGTTTCGTACGTAGATGTCTATATATATTTTTAGTTCTAAATCTTTGTCTCCCAATATTTCTGTTGTACCCCTTTCTCGTTCTGTCTACGCAAGAATTTGCAGTTAATGAGGATATTGGAGTGAGCAAAGGTCACTACCAATTGTGTGTTGGCTTTCCTGCCAGTTATTTCAGGTGTATTGTATTTTTTTTTGACACAATCTCATCTTGGGGAAGGATGATCAGAATGTTGTTGTTTTCATTTTGCAGTTCATGGTGCAATTTCACGACAAAATCTATCAGATTCTGCGGAACCTCATCCAGCTTTCCCCGGTTACCAAACATTGTACCCTTTCCTGGCTCGGGAACTGCCTCCATGCCAACTCGGGACGGACGAAAATCTGGGCCAACCAGATGCCCGAGCTCTTCTTCCAAATGTACGCATCGGACGCCTTCTTCCTGAACCTTGCTGCTGCTCTGCTTAAACTGTGTCAACCCTTCTGCAAACCAAAGTCTCCCAAGCTGTTGACCTTTAACCCTACTTATTGTACCTTGAAAGAGCTGAATGAAGAGGAGCAGAAAAGCAGAAACGTGCATATAAAAGGTACGGGCTGAGTGGTAGATGGGTGGCTTTTGTAATCGCTCCACCATTGGCGGCCGTGCCTTCAGCTGCCTGGGCCCCAAGCTCTGGAATTCCCTCCCTAAACCTCTCCGCCTCGCTACCTCTCTTTCCTCCTTTTAAGACGCTCCTTAAAACCTACCTCTTTGACCAAGCTTTTGGTCACCTGCCCTAATTTATCCTTATGTGGATCGGTGTCATTTTTTGTCTTTTAATACTCCTGTGAAGCACCTTGGGATGTTTTACTACGTTAAAGGCGCCATATAAATACATGTTTTTTGCTTTTAGTTATAAAAACACACACTGCTGGGAATACTCAGCAGGTCCGGCAGCATCTGTGGAGGGAGAAACCGAGCTAATGTTTCAGCTTGATGACCTTTCCTCAGAACTGGAAAAAGCTGGAGTTATAACCGGTTTTGAGTAAGTACAGAGGCAGGGAAAGGAGGGATGGGAGGAAAGAACAAAAGGGAAGGTCTGTGATGGTGGAAGGCAGGAGAGATTGAATGACCAAAGGCATGCTGGTGCGAGGCAAAAGGGGGTAGTAATGGGACAGGTAAAGAAACCAAAGATGGGTCTAGAAGAGGTGTAAATGGGAATGGCAGAATCATCAACAGCTGCCGTCTGGAAAAAGTGGGGCAGAGGTTATTGTCTGAAATTATTGAACTTCGTGTTGAGTCCGGAAGGCTGTAAAGTGCCTGATCGAAAGCTGAGGTGCTGTTCCTCGAGCTTATGTTGAGCTTCACTGGCACAGTGTTGGAGGCAGGGGACAGAGGTCAGAGTGGGACTGGCGTGAAGAATTAAAGTAACAGGCGACCGGAAGCTCAGGGTCTCCACAGATGCTGCCTGACCTGAGTATTTCCAGCATTTTCTACTTTTATTTCAGATTCCCAGCACCCGCAATATTTTGCTTTTAGTTGTCTAGTATTTCATAAGACAGAAGACGTAGGAGCAGGAGTAGGCCATTTGGCCCCTCGAGCCTGCTCCGCCATTCAATAAGATCATGGCTGATCTGATCTTGGCTTCAACTCCACTTCCCTGCCCGCTCCCCGTAACCCTTGACTCCCTTATCGTTCAAAAATCTGTCAATCTCCACCTTAAAAATATTCAATGACCCAGCCTCCACAGCTCTCTGGGGAAGAGAATTCCAAAGATTCACGACCCTCTGCGAGAAGAAATTCCTCCTCATCTCTGATTTTAAAAGGGTGCCCCCTTAATTATGCTCCCTAGTTCTAGATTCCCCCATGAGGGGAAACATCTTCTCTGCATCTGCCCTGTCAAGCCCCTTCAGAATCTGGTATGTTTCAGTAAGATCCCCTCTCATTCTTCTAAACTCCAATGTGTATAGGCCCAACCTGCTCAACCTTTCTTCATAAGACAACCCCTTCATCCCAGGAATCAACCTCGTGAACCTTCTCTGAACTGCCTCCAATGCAAGTATCTTAAACAAGGAGATCAAAACTGTACACAGTACTCCAGGTGTGGTCTCACCAACACCCTGTACAGCTGTAACAGGACTTCACTTTTATACTCCATTCCCTTTGCAATAAAGGCCAACACTCCATTTGCTTTCCTAATTACTTGCTGTACCTGCATGCTAACTTTTTGTGATTCATGTACAAGGACCCCCAGATCCCTCTGTATCTCAGCATTTTGTAATCTCTCCCCATTTGAATAATTTTTTTTTTTTTCCCACCAAAGTGGATAACTTTGCATTTTCCCACATTATACTCCATCTGCCAGATTTTTGCCCACTCATTTTTGCCTATCTGTATCCCTTTGAAGATTCTTTGCGTCCTCCGCACAATTTGCTTTTCCACCTATCTTTGTATCAGCAGCAAATTTGGCTATATTACACTCGGCCCCTTCATCCAAGTCATTAATATAGATTGTAAATAGTTGAGGCCCCAGCGCTGAGCCCTGCGGCACCCCACTAGTTACAGTTTGCCAACCTGAAAATGACCCATTTATCCCGACTCTGTTAGTTAACCAATCTTCTATCCATGCTAATATGTTACCCCCAACCCCGTGAGCACTTATCTTGTGTAGTAAACCTTTTATGTGGCACCTTATCGAATGCCTTCTGGAAATCCCCTTTATCCACCCTGCTCATTACATCCTCAAAGAACTCCAGCAAATTTGTCAAACATGATTTCCCTTTCATAAAACCATGTTGACTCTGCTTGACTATATTATGATTTTCTAAATGTCCTGCTATCACTTCCTTAAAGATAGACTCCAGCATTTTCCCAATGACAGATGTTAGGCTAACTGGTCGATAGTTGCCTGCTTTCTGTCTCCCTCCTTTCTTAAATAGGGGCGTTACATTTGCGGTTTTCTAGTCTGCTGGGACCTCTCCAGAATCCAGGCAATTTTGTTAGATTACTTATCCTAAGATTCGGGGCCGGGGGTTGCACTTGATGCAACACGCCATTTCTTTTGTTGTTAAAATATCTCTGGCTGTCTCTGTTGAAATCAACAGGACTGTGTACTTGCAACATCGAGAGCATGGAACTGAAAACTAGACCCAGCACTGGTTCAGGAGTTCCCTGTTGTGCGCCACCTGTCACTCCTAGTTCACAACGTGCTTTTTTCTCCAGCGGCCTGAGTGAATGTTGAGTAAAAATGAATTTGTGGTTTTCAGATTTTCCCATTTTGGGGAAGCCTCTTCAAATGTTGGCAAACTCCCACGGACTCCCTGCCAAAATTGGCACAGTCCTGAGACCCTCCAGTGTTAACATCTGAAAGTCTGTCCCGGTGACGCAAAGGAAATGGTGCCATCATTGCAGGAAGCTTTTTTAATATTTGTGTAGAGCAATAAAAATGAGGTGGGTTGTAGTTAAACACATATTTTTTAAAAAAAATACAGGATTCTGATCATAAATGGACAGCAATCTAGATGACCTTGTAGCATCCTGGCACCCGATTTGGACAACGCGCTGCAAAGCATCACTGCTATTGCCATATCTTATTTATTATTTAGGTGCCTCAGTAAGCTTTAACTGAAGCAACAATAAACGCTGATGTGCACATTACAGTTGAATTTCAAGATGTAGAAAGTGAGCTGTTCGGCACTTCCCATGAGAATCGAGGTCTGAGCATCTGCATGATCTTTGGTTGTGGTTGTTGTCTTTGTGTGTAATGATCGTTAAATGCTGTGAAATTCTGTGACAAATATTTCCGATGCTTCTCCTTTACCGAGGGTATTTTTGCATGACTGCGCACTATGACTAGCATTGGTGATGGGCATGCTGTGGATCAGCTTCACACCCATGCTGCAGTTACCGTGTTGGATCAGCCAGGACCTCATTGAATGGCGGAACAGGCTCGAGGAGCTGAATGGCCTCCCCCTGTTCCTATGAGGGGCTGAATGGCCTCCCCCTGTTCCTATGAGGGGCTGAATGGCCTCCCCCTGTTCCTAATGAGGGGCTGAATGGCCTACTCCCATTTCTATGTTCCTAAATGCAGCCTGAATCTGTCATAAGGGCTCGAACCGACACCAGAACCAAGCTGAATGAGACTCGCTTGCGGAGATCGTCTTGCTCTGTTTCACTTGAAAGTTGATTTGGGCACCCGATTCACACGCTAGTTTAGCAAAGGTGCAAAACCGTTTTAGCTTCTCGCAGGCACTAAAATCGTGGCGTGCAAATTCACCCATTGACGTAGAGTTTGATTAAACTTGCAATTAAGGGTAGTCCCAGATTCTTACTGGCTCCTGACTGTTATTTCACACTCTGCTGGGGGTAACCAATGCGCGACAGGTTAGTAGAGAGTCTCCACTGTAGGTAGTTCCAGCATGTGGTGAACCAGAACCAAATGTCAGCTTGGCCCAGTCACACCACTCTCTTCTGAGTCAGAAGGTTGTGGGTTCAAGTGTCACTCCAGTTCTGTGTCTTGGCCAATATTCTTCCCTCAACCAACATCACCAAAACACATTATAACTGGTTGTGCGTCTTATTAATGTTGGAGGGTTTCATGTGTGCAAAATGGCCGCTGTATTCATTGGCATAAGTTTCTCTACTTCGTACAGAAGTAGGAAGGCCCACCCAATATTGGGCCTCGGGCCTTATTTACATCAGACCGGTAAGCTGCAGGCGCCTGCTGGGAATCCCCAGACAGCTCGCCGGTGAAGACCGTTTGAATTTCAGGCTGTTGCATTGCCAGCAGTGGCACTCTGGTAGGTCTTGCAAGAGGGGGGAGTGATTGGGACGAGGGAGGCAACCAGGAGACTGGTCGAGGTAACGTGTGGGGGTGGATGGTGGTCGAGGCAGTGACCGAGTGGGGGGAGCAGTGGCAGGCAGTGGACTGTGGTTTTAACGTGGTGCCGAGAGGAACACGCCTGCTATTCTGGCTCCACATTCAGATAAGTAACAGGCTCTGTTCAGGCCCAACCCAAAGTGCCAATCAAAGAGGCGTTAGGCCCCCTATTTGCACATGCAAAGGGCCTAACAACTTTGTTTCAGGCGTGGGCCCTGGACACCTCTGTTGATGCGTATGGCAGGTGGCACGTTACTGGCTCAAAATGTGTGCACGTGCATCGTCTGTCATATTAGCTTCGGTGCCCATTTTAATGCCTGTAAAACAGGCGCAGCCTCATCGAATTTCTAGGCCATGATAACCAGCAGAGCCATTGGGTAAATTCTTAATGCTTCAATTTTGGATGGCTGTTCTGTACCTCCAAAGGGTTACATTTAATATCTTACGATTTTTATTTTTTAATTTATTTTTTTATTTTTAAAAAATTTTATATATAGAGGAAAATCTCTTTTTGCGTTTCTTTTTCTGAAGGCTCTTTTGTTTCTTTGCCTTAGGTTTGGACAAGGAGACCTGCTTGATCCCAATGCCACAGGGACTGGAGCAGACGTTCGCTGAAACGTACAACCTGGTCACGGAGAATTTGATCCTGACTCAGTTTGCCTTGCACTTGGGTTTTCACAGGTACTGAGAGCGTGCGTAGGACTGTACAGTAAGAAATTGCAGAGCAGAAAGCGCATCGGAAATGAAACTGGGTCGTGTCATCGACCGTTGTTTTTCCCCCTCTCCACAAAAAGGGAAGTTTGGCCACTCTGAAAAGGTTATGAAACGTAGTCCTCGGGGTGAAGCGGACGGCAAACTGTTGGACGCAGATATTCAACTGGCTGAGCTTAACGGTGCAGCGGTCAACAAAACTTTGTAGTTTTGTTTTTTAGTCAGGAACATGCGAGCTGATGCGGCCACAAAGGACGGCAGCAGTGTTGTATATTCAGGGATACGACACTTTCAGAGGTGCAGTACGCAACTCGCCATCACGCTCACAGTGATAGAATACAGTACGGTAGACCTGGATACTCGCTCTGTAGGGTAGAGGCATGTGCCCTGCCGTGACTGAAGCCTGGGGCCATGGGAGACGGCTCTCCCAGCGATCCATTGGTTATCTCCCAAGGGGAGCCTCTTTGGGAGGAGATAAGTGGGAATTTTTTTTTTTTTTTTTTTTTTAAGGTGGGTGAAGGTGTGGAATGGTTTGAGAGCGTGAACCCTCATTGGCTGAGGGCTGATAATTGTCAAAGTAGAGAGCTTCCTCAGTCATTCCCCTGATTCAGTCATTTATCTTCATTTCTCTTCCCTTCCCAATGTTTAAAATTGTAGAAAATCTCTTGCCACATCTTTTAAATGGACATTGATGTTTGAATGAACTTTCATACTTCTGAAGTTTGAATAACCCGCTGATGTGACAGGTAGCAGTGCAGGTGCTCATGCATTGTGTGAAACGTTGCTACGATTTTTTTTAGTGTCTTTTCAAGAAATTTGCAAAACTGTTCAATTTCAAGCATTGGAAAAATAGCCTTGCCTTCTCCAGCTGGCTTGCCAATACAGGGTCTCTCTCAACAGCCTACTTTTGCGGAGTGCCTCTGTGGGGAGGGGGTCTCTCTGTCGATGCTTTATCTCTCTGGGGTCTCTTTATCGTTGCCCCATCGCTGCGGGGTCAGTTTCGATGCTACAGCTGTGTTCTTTACTTTTACAGGTTACACGATCAAATGATAAAGATGAACCAGAGCTTGCACCGGCTGCAGGTTGCCTGGCGAGAGGCCCAGCAGTCCGCCAGCCCAGCTGCAGACAACCTGCGTGAGCAATTCGAGCGCCTGATGACAGTTTATTTATCGACCAAAGCAGCTGCCACAGAGCCGCAGATGCTCCAGAACTGTGTGAACTTGCAGATCTCCACCACAACAATACTGGTGCAGTTTGCCCTAGGCAATCGAGGAACAGACTACATGGAGTTGACCTTCCCTCTTCCGGACGTGGAGTACTGCATGCTTTCTCATGTCCCAGGTATATGGCATGCCTTAATGGAGGTTTGGGCACCTTGCAGATGATGACTGGATGCTGGGTCAGTTGAAATTTTCAAGACTGAGATTGCTAAATCAAGGGATATGGAACCAAAGCGGGTAAATGGAATTGAGGTAGCGATCAGCCATGATCTAGTTGAATGGTGGAAGAGGCTCGATGGGCTGCTCTTGTTCCTATGATGTACAGGGTGTGTGCGTCTTTGGACACTGCAATACAGTGCAAATATTTGTGGTTTTGTTAACTAGATAGAGTGGATAGGAAGGACTTATTTCCCTTAGAGATCAATAACTGGGGGGGGGGGGGGGGATAGATTTAAAGTAATTGGTAGAAGGATTAGAGGAGAGTTGAGAACTTTTTTTTAACCCAGAGGGCAGTGGGAGGGGTCTGGAACTCACTGCTTGAAAGGGTGGTAGAGGCAGAAACCCTCATCGCATTTAAAAAGTACTTGGCTATGCACTTGGTCCATAGCCCTGCAGGTTACGGCACTTCAAGAGCTGGAAAGTGGGATTAGGCTGGATAGCTCGCTTTCGGCCGGTGCAGACACGATGGGCAGAATGGCCTCCTCCTGTGCTGAAAATGTCTCTGATTCTATGAACTATCTGTTTGTATTATTATTCACTGCCAATGTATGTCATACTAAAGTGAGACTCTGGTGTTGCTCACCTGTCTGTGCTAACCATGTGACACCTTGGGCCAATAAGATCCCCACAATAACATACAAGTGCATTTTTTTTTTATATTCACCACCTTGTATTTTTGACTTTTTTGTTATTTTTATCTTTTCTTTTCCCTCTAAAATGTTTGTTCTCCTTTCTCCACTGCTCCCAGTCCCATCCCCCAGTTGCACCTGAGCACTGCCACAGACTTCAACTAAGTGTTTTATTTATAAGCAAATGCTGGCCTGTTTTATTTTTTACTGCAAGTGGAATTGTTCACCTGGTATTAGCAGCAGCTGCCAGTTGTTTTTCCAAATAGCTCTTACTGCCAGCGTCTTGCTGTTATGTGGCAGAGTTGGTGCTAATGTTTCCTTTAATTTTTTTTTTTTTGAGTGCATGGCGCCTTTTAAGGGGCTGAGCGGCCCATTCAAAATATCACGCATGCACGGTTTTTCCCATTTAAAAGGCGGTGAGCCGGCTGCGCGGGAGCTCAGCTTAAAGGGAACATTGGTTAATGCCCTGTGCTCATCTTCCGACCAATCTTGCAGTCCTGCCAACCAGGTCAGGTTACCTGCTCCTTTCTTCTTTCATGGTTCCTGTCATGTTGCCCTGAGGTACCAGCTCAATGATAACGCCTGCCCCCACTCCCCGGCCACTGCTTATCCAGCACTGAAGTGTGGCTTTCCCAAGTGGTAGCGGATTTGTAGGCTTTGGGTTGGCGAATGCTTTTCAAAGTATCTAGGTTCAGCGCCAGCGCGCCGTTTCACTAAACAATGCGCCTCAGCAGGGGGAGAATGGCGTGACCGTTTTCCGTTAGTTTATTTCACAGTCAGTTGCAGTGATGTTTTTTGGCAAATAGTTGGTTTTAGCAGACCGCCTCTGCATTGCAAATGGAAAAGACTCTCTCGTCCTCTGGATGAGATGTTGCACTGAAATTCGCATCCACCTGAGAGAGAGGGCATTAAAGCTGGTAATGGAATAACGATGGAGTTGGTATACTGGAAGGATGGGGTCTAATGGGCAAAAGGGCCTTCTTCACCGTGACCTAATTTAATGAGGGAGATTGTAATCCATTTTCTAGCTAATGGTGTGCACTGGTCCCTTTTGATGCAGTGACTATTTTATTTCCTTGTCACAGAGTTCTTTGCCGACAATCTGGGAGATTTTTTCATCTTCCTGCGAAGGTTTGCAGACGACATTCTGGAAACTGCGGGCGATTCCCTGGAGCAGCCTCTGCACTTTGTCACTGTGTTCATGGGTAACATAGAGAGGTAAAAGCTAGGAACTCACTGCAGAATTCACTGGCGAGCCTTGTACCACCCAGCGGCATGCGCAGGTGTTCGATGCTGCTGCGCCGTTTACATTGGGAATTTATATTTATCGAATTTTAAGGATGTTGGTGCTGGGGAGTGGCATGCATTCCCATTTAGGGCTGTCAGTAACGAGCCATCCTGGGGGAGTTGAAGTGTGGATAGATGCTGAGTCAAGCTCCCTCGACTCTGCCCCAAAAATGTACCTCGCCTCCATCCTCGGAAGAGCTCCCCTACTCCACCAGTGCGGCATGTTTACCATTCTCTCACCAGTCGCCCTTTAGCCTCTCGCAATGAGTTTGCCATTTATAGTAGTTCTGAATTAGGGTCCCTGCGGCTGATTGGATTGGAACTTCCCAAATTGCTTTTAGCTAAAACTGTTACATGAGGCAGACTTTTATTCAATCGATCTGGACCGGATTCAGACCCAGGTCTCGGGTGAAAGGCTGGTGTCTTAACTCTCTGCCTCCTCCTGAGTAAGGTTAATTATTAAAATATTTTCTGTCGGTGTCTCGGCAGCTACAATGCTACAAATGATAACTTAGAGACCCAGGATCAGCTCTCAATCTCAATTCTTGCTTGGGCTTCCCCATAGTTGCCTGATTCAGAAATATTGTCCTGAGAATTAAGTGCAGAGGGAATATATTGCTCAATTGCACCTCCTTGAGTATCAGTTAAAGAGTACTGTTGGTGCAATTGTGTGTGGGATGTGTTGACTTTTTTTTCTGGAAAATTTGCAGGGCTGTGGGGAAAGGGCAGGGGAATAGGACTAATTGGACAAAGAGCAGGCACAATGGGCCGAATGGACTCCTTCTGTGCTGTATCATTCTATGAAATGAGACTTGGCGTGCAGTGAATTAAGCTGCAGTATCTGTCTCCTCCCACTAGAGGAAGCCGCAGTTTGCAGCTCACTCGAAGCTCAGCAGTGAGAGAGCCCCTGTTCTGCAGCATTCAGTAACAGAGACTCTCTCGTGACATTGCCAACGACTTGCATGTTAACATGCTCCGTCCCTGGCCCAGTGAGTGCACCTTCTTCCCCAAACCTCTGGGACAGGCCTCGTAAAGTCAGTGAGAGAGGAAGCAATGCACTGAAGTTGAGAACAGTGAGCTCCTATCCATTTGTCATTTACATTTCTCCTAAATATTCCATGTAGAGTTCACTTGTGTTTTTGCATTTCTTGCTGACCATTATGGGGAAATTCAACCTTTGTTTCTCCTCATACCTGTGGATTTTTTTTGAAGGGTGGGGTGGCGGGGTGATACAGGAAACTTTTTGGTTTATCCGGAGATTGTATGTCCGGAAACCTCGATCTAACGGCAGAAATCAGCAGCCGTTTTGGTTAGGTTTTTTTTCTTCTCGCATTTTTTTTTTTTTAACAGTCAGGCTTTGGATAGCGTCTCTGTAGTTTAGCAACAGCTCCAGAGACGCTTCCAAGGTACGGGCCGAGTGTTTACAAGCTGTTGCTAAGCAACAGTGTTTCTTGTCCGATACGGAGATGAAAACCTCCGTATCCTTCAACATTAGCGCTGGTCTATCCAGAAGTTTTGATAGATCGGCAGCAGCTCGGTGCCGGATATCGCCATGTTTCCTGTAGTTTGCATTTCTATGTTCTCTCTTGCATTTCTAAGTTCTCTAGTTATGTGATGATTAGTCTAAAACTGTGCCGGTTTTCCCCTCTTATCCAGTCCCTCTGGCTCTGCGCACACCACAGTCAGAAGACATTCCTGTGAATATGTCTCTATAGATACAACTCGTGCTGCTGTAGGGTAATTGGTTTTGTACAAAAACAGACAACACCTCACCACCCCCCCCTCCCCCAGGTGGCTCTTCACTGCAGGTGATCATCTGGGATCAGCATTGCTCCTCTCACTGAGGATCCAGAGACCGCAGGCATTATAGATCAGGTCTCCCAGCTGGAGCCCCATGCACAGATACTCTGCCTACCGGGCTACATAATCATCATTTCCAAACGATTGGAAAATGTCCCGCTGCACTCG
This sequence comes from Somniosus microcephalus, assembly GCF_052327205.1. Lineage (NCBI taxonomy): Eukaryota > Metazoa > Chordata > Chondrichthyes > Squaliformes > Somniosidae > Somniosus > Somniosus microcephalus. The sequence continues at coordinate 7,411,903 of NC_141012.1, forward strand.
GGAAGCTGACTGACTGACAGACTTCGGTGTAAATAATTGCCCCTGTACAAATAACGTTGGCAGATAGTGACTGCTTTTAAGTGAGGAATGTGGCCAAAGGAATGGGCATTAATGCTCTGTATAGGTCTACGTCCCTAGAACACTTGGGAGCAACAACAGCAGACAAGTAAATAATATTCCAAGCAGTAAAGTTTGGAACATTGAGAGTTACCAATGTTTCTTTTATCTGTAATATTGGTCAGTGTTGTCACTAGGTTTTCAGTAAAGTGTAAGGTATGTCTTTTGAAATCTTTGTACTGTGGAAAAACAGCCAACACTGCAGTTGTAAATTCTGTGCTTCCAAACTTGGGATGCGTCTGGAAGGAACATTGGTTAGCACCCTTACACTGCATAGCTCAATGTTCCCTTTAACCTGCGCGGCTGTCTGGAGCTCCCGCGCAGGCCGCTTGCCGGTTTTACAATAGGAAAAACCACGCATGTGCAGGAATTTGAATGGGCCACGCAGCCAGTTAAAGGGGCAGTGCACCCAAAAAAAATTAAAGGGAACATTGATGCTAACCTCAATTGTTCAGTGGGTAGCTGAGCTGCAGAGTTGAGTATGGTCCCAGGTCTGATCCCCAGTCTATGCTTAATTAGCAGATCTTGAGCAGGGTGATAGTAGTAGGAGGAACTACAGTTGGCCTCAGCAATTAGGGAGGGGCGAACTGGGCATGGTTCCCATTCCCAATTTCCATCCAGTGACCCCCCTAGAAAGTGCAGGCGGAGTGAGGATGGGATTCGGCTCACCAGTGACCTTCTCTGGTAAAATAACCTGCCCACACTCGCTGTGAAGGGCCACATGTGAAGAATGGCCAGATGGGTGAGGAATTGCAACCCACCCCATGTGACCATTCCCCCGCTAGGGGTCAATGTCTTCAGGGTGGAGGGAAGTCGGAGCAAGGTGCAAAACAACAGCAACAACTTGTATTTATATAGCGCCTTTACCGTAGTAAAACGTCCCAAGACACTTCACAGGAGTATTATAAAACAAAATTTGACACTGAGCCATATAAGGAGAAATTGGGGCAAATGAAAAAGGTCGGTTTTAAGGAGTGTCTTAAAAGAGGAAAGAGAGGTTTAGGGAGGGAATTCTAGAGCTTAAGGCCTTGGCAGCTGAAGGCATGACCACCAAAAGTTGAGCGATTTAAAATCAGGGATGCTCAAGAGGCCTGAATTAGAGAAGCGCAGATATCTCGGGGCGGGTGAGGGGCTTGTGGGGCTGGAGGAGATTAGAGATAGGGAGGGGCTTGAAAACAAGGATGAGAATTTTAAAATTATGCGTTGTTTAAGCGGGAGCCAATGTAGGTCAGCGAGCACAGGGGGTGATGGGTGAACGGGACTTGGTGCGAGTTAGGACACGGGCAGCCGAGTTTTGGATGACCTCAAATTTACGTCGGGTAGATTGTGGGAGGTCGGCCAGGAGTGTGTTGGAATAGTTAAGTCTAGAGGTAACAAAGGCATGGATGAGGATTTCAGCAGCAGATGAGCTGAGGCATGGTAACAGCAGCTTGAAATGATGAATTACGAGTGTCACACAAAAAAAACATTGGCTGAAGTAAGATATTTTTCAGTAGTGTATTGATGGCACTACACCAAATAAACCCAGTGACAACTCTGTGATCAATTGATTATGTTGTGGGATTTTTCTCTTTATTTATATCGTTGTTCAATTTCACATCTTTGCAATCTGAGTCCTAATAGCTGGATTATGCTGAAAGATGTGTGTTGACTGACCATCAAGCCTCTTTCTTCCCCTCCCTGTGATGCCTCAGGATGAAGAACCCTCACCTTCGAGCGAAGCTGGCTGAGGTCCTCGAGGCTGTGATGCCTCACATGGAGCAGGTGCAGAACCCATTGATTAGCAGCATGTTCCACCGGCAGCGAGTCTTCTGCTCCTATCGGCATGCCCACTATCTCGCTGAAGCGCTTATCAAAGTGTTTGTGGACATTGAATTCACAGGTATGTTCAAAAGGTAGCTGCAGTGTCAGGTAAATACCACGTCTATTACAACAGTGACTACACTTCTAAAGTACTTCACTGGCTGTAAAGTGCTTTCGGGGCATCCCGAGGTCGTGCAAGGCGCTAGAGAAATGCAAGTCTTTCGTTTTATAAGATGGCACATGTGTGAAATTACACCCCTACTTTCCAGCCAAGCCGCCATAAAAAAAAAGTTACTCCCATCAATCGGCATGATTCCCCAGAGAGAATGAAATTTGATTTTGATGCACGCTGACTATCCCATGCGCTGTCGCTGCTGCACAGAAACCGGGAGCAACAGGCCAGGAGAGGGAGAGCGCAAGACAGGAGCCTGATGGAGACAAGTGGGAGACCAGAAGTCAGACAGGGGAGTGGTGCTGAAGTGTTCACAATATAGACGACCGAGTGGGGCTGGGTGTAGGCCATGAAGAGATGAGCGGGCCTTGCAGAGTGAGCTAGAGTATTGTAGGTTGCAGAATCGGGCGCTTCTAGATTTGCTTTAGGATTCCTCATGGTCATAAACGTTTCTCTCTCCCACGCACCCCTGCCCCCCCTGACCCAAAGAAGGAAAAAGAACACCTTGACTCAACTTCTAACCCCCCCCCCTTGTCGAGTTTAAATCTAGTATTGTAGGAAATACTTGGAAGGCGTTAAAGAAAAGAGCTGATCGTTAATTATTTGGCTCCTATTGCACTGGTGTTACCGAGCAGATGTGCTTCATGCGATTCCTATTTGCACGTTCAGATCTTTGCTAGAGGAGGATATGGCACTGCATGGTGATGCCCTGTAAATGCAGATTTCACAGGCAGTAACTGTAGAATCGCCTGTTGTGCTAAAGTTAACGCTTGTGCTTCTTCGTAGCATCGCCTTTTTGTAACTGAGGATCCCAGCTAAAGCCCTGGTCTCTGCTGAGACTGCAGCAAGGAAATTATAATTAGCTCAGCAACTCGCGGGGGCGGGGTGAAATCAGGCAGAATTGCTACTAGAAAGTGCACGCGTGGATCTTGGATGAGAACAGGGTTGGGCTTCATAGAATCGTAGACATTTATGGCACAGAAGGAGGCCATTCGGCCCATCGTGTCTTTGCTGGCTGATATAGAGCTCTCCAGCCTAATCCCACTTTCCAGCTCTTGGCCCGTAGCCCTGCAGGTTACGGCACTTCAAGCGCCTATCCAAGTACTTTTTAAATGTGATGAGGGTTTCTGCCTCTACCACCCTTTCAGGCAGTGAGTTCCAGACCCCCACCACCCTCTGGGTGAAAACATTTCTCCTCAACTCCCCTCTAATCCTTCTACCAATTACTTTAAATTGCCCTCTCTGCTAAGGGAAATAGGTCCTTCCTATCCACTCTATCTATACCCCTCATAATTTCAAGTCTTCTCTCAGCCTCCGCTGTTCCAAAGAAAACAACCCCAGCCTATCCAATCTTTCCTCATAGCTAAAATTCTCCGGTCCTGCCAACATCCTCGTAAATCTCCTCTGTACCCTCGTTAGTGCAATCACATCTTTCCTGTAACTCTGCTGCTGTCCGTCGTTGCGTAGCCCTGCAGCACTCTCTGTCTAGGCTACACTGGAGCCTGTGGAACTGTACCCCAGCAAGAGTTGGTGCCTTCAGAAGGGGGGGGGGGGGGCGCCAGAAATGTTTAATTTTAAGTTATTGCTGTTCAGATAAATAAAAAGAGCTAATTCTGTTATTGCTTTAATAAGCAGCATAAAACCGTAGTGATTTTTAATCCAAAAATGCAGCTGGCTCCTTCAAAAGGTTGAATGTTTTGGGTTAGAAAATGATTTTCTTGGCTGTTGCTTCCTTGGCAGGCTTTTATTTTTGGTTCTGTAAAATCACATGTTTTTTTATGTATCTTGGAGCTGAATAAGTAATTTTAGGGCCAACTATTGAGTCGTGTTCAGAAAGACATGAACAAGAATTCCTATTGAAGGTTTGTTTCTTTTTGAAAGGCTGATGTTCAATTCTTTTGCTGGTTTGTCAAATGATGAAACTATCCAGTTTTAACAAAACTGAACCGCACAAAGGGCTGTTTGCTGTGAAGTTCTTGTCTTCCCAGGTTGGATGAAACTTCGCCTGGTGAGCGATAGAGATGCACAAGATGGGAATTCTCTACCCCAGAGGGCTGTGGAGGCTCAGTTGTTGAGTATATTCCAGACAGAGAGCGATAGATTTTTGGATATTAAGGGAAGCAAGGGTTATGGGGATCGGGCAGGAAGGTGGTGTTGAGGTTGAAGATCAGCCATGATCTCATTGAATGGCGGAGCAGGCTCGAGGGGCCGAATGGCTGACTCCTGCTCCTGATTCTTATGTTCTTGTTAGTAAACAGCACAAAGAGTAAATAGTTACTTCAGATTAAACAGTTGAAAATAAGACACGGTGACACAGTTCCAAATTTAGAGCTGATGTTCACCCTTTATACTTGTGACAACACTTGGAATGGGTGTCTGGGCAGGATAGCAGTGACAAACCCTAGAATCATTTAAGAGCCAGTTGAACAGTATAACAGGTATGTTATTTCTGGATAGGTGAGCTAAGATGACACGAATGACCATCCACATCTGTAACTATCTTGCGATCATTGACAAATGTGTAGAGAACATGGTACAGGAAACTTTGTGATAGACGGGACCGAGCTGTTGCCGATCTATCAAAACTGCCGGACATACAAAGTTAATGTTGAAGCATACGGAGGTTTTCATCTCCGTATCTGACAACAAACACTGTGTTGCTTAGCAACAGCTTCTAAACAGTCGGCTGCAGCTGCAAGCGTCTCTAGCTGAAGCTGTTGCTATAGCTACAGACCTTGCAGTGCCTGACTGGGGGGAGAAAAAAGCAACGAGAACTAAAACAACTTATAGAAAACGGCTTCTGATTTTTGCCGTTAGATCGAGTATTCTGGACATATAACCTCCGGATAAACCAAAGTTTCCTGTATTGGAATAAATTGCATAAGTCAGGATCTAACTTTATTTTTCAACTGCAGTGGTTAGTGCCTGAGGGGCCAATGAGGTATAAAACTTAGGTACTGACCCACTTCACAGTAGGGGGATCTTGGGTTTTGAATGTCACTCTGTCAGCCTGTAAGATGCCAAATGAATGATGGTGTTTATTTCCTTTGCCCTTTTTCCGTTCTCGCTATACCCACCTTGATATTTGGATTGAGCTGCCATGCTTTGTTTTGTCACTGATTTACTGTTCCTGGTGGTGCGTACTGTTGCGTGAGTTGGGCTGTCATTTGAACTGGAATGCGTGTTTAAGGAATGAAACATTGAGAGTTTGAAAAATACTCTTTGCAGTTGCCCGTGAATCCATTGGTGTGAGCTCTTCATTTTTTATCCCTCGTCTTCCGAAATCATTTATTCCTTGCTGGGGCACTGTCCCATAGACATCCGGTGCCCTCGGTACAAGTGGCCATTCTTCAATTACATGCCTAGGCAGAGTATCAGAAGGCTAATTGACCCCAGGGCATCATAGCGTAGCCCGATTCTTTCTTCACTTACCGTCCGTACCCATACACATTCAGGAAGGGTTGCTGGATAGCTACCAGGAGTGCAAGCCATTTTCTAACCTGTGGCGCTGAGGCTAATTATACCACCTCCACCTCAATTCACTTTGAGTTGAGTGACCTCAAACACCGAAGATCAAACGTGGGACTTTTCTGATCTGTGCGGCTCAGCTACTGAATGGAAAAACTCGTTGAGACGGGGAATGGGGAGGGGTTCGTGGTGGTGGTGGTTGGGTGGGGGGGGGGGGGGAAGGGAGGAGTTCTGGGGCAAATTGTTCAGATGTATCTGGCAGTCTAAAAATGCCCAATCTCAGAAAATTACTGGTAAAAATCTCAGGCAGTTTCTGAAAATGAGTATAAATGACGGGGATGCAGTACATTGAGGTAGAGTGTAGGGTATGGGTTTATGCCTGAGTTTATGTACTGAATTTGTGACTGGGAAATTGCTGAGCATCAGTCGAGTGTTTCCGTACAGGTTAATGGAAAGGGAAAGTCCTCATTCAGGTATGCTCGAACCTCTCAAAGCAGCAGCATTGGCTGAGGCCTGGGCTGGGCGTGAGTGCCCTTTTTGGCTTCAGTTGATGTGGTAATGGGACACTAGAGAAACGGGGCAAAAATAATCTGGCAGGCAGATTGCATTAAAAGTAGTATTGGGACCAGCGATTACTGTGTTCAGTTCCAGTCACTGAGGCACAGAGACATTCAAGCCCGAGGCAGAGCAGTGTAGAGCCACAAGACTGATCTGAGGATTGAGTAACAAAGAAAGATTGGAGGAATAACAACAGAAAATGCTGGGAAAACTCAGCAGGCCAGGCAACATCCATGGAGAGAGAAATAGAGTCAACGTTTCAGGTCGAAACCCTTTGTCTTGACACTATTTCTCTCTCCACGGATGTTGCCTGGCCTGCTGCGTTTTTCCAGCATTTTCTGTTATTTCGGATTTCCAGCATCTGCAGTATTTTACTATCGAAAGATTGGAGGAAAGTTGGTTTGTCAGTCTTGAAAGGGAATGACTGAAAGGGGACCTCCTCTTTATAAGGTACTAAACAGTACAGAAAAGGTAAATCCAGAGCACTACTTCAAACTACAGTATGAAAATAGGAGAAGGAAACCCAGGGTCAAACTGGGGAAAGGCAAATGGAGGACTGATGTCCAAGTTCTTCACGCCAGTGATCAACATGTTAATAGACTGGTTTGTTCTGGATAGTGAGTGAGCATGGGCAGGATCTCATCCCTATCTCTGATATTTTGGTGAGTTGACAGGAATGCGAACATCAGATTAGTCAGTGCATCAGGTACCCAATACTGTATGGAACACTTGAATGACGACAGTATGTCTGAGCACTGTAAATGTTCCCAATCTCTGCTTTTTCCATCTGGCTCATATAAGCAACTCACCACTCAAGTTCGCTAACTCCTAAACAACGATAAAATAGATTTAATTCTGAAAGTGATCACTGTTGCTGACTTTTTCATCTGCTACTAGGTGACCCACATCAGTTTGAACAAAAGTTTAACTACAGGCGGCCCATGTATCCTATCCTAAAGTACATGTGGGGATATGATAACTACAGGCAAAGCATCAAGGTCTGTATTATTTTTATTTTGTGTGTTTAAATATATTGGCCTAGAAATTCACTGGCCTTAGCGCCGCTTTTGAGGCGCTAGAGGGCCTAGCGCCGAAGTTATGGCCAGTTTAGAAATTGACAGGGGCCCTAAATCGGCGTTAGGCCGGTAGCGCTGCGCCGGCACCGATGACGTCATCGGTGTGCGCAGCGTCCCGGTTGCCATGGTAACCCGCCCGAACTCGGAAATTGAGTTGCGGCCGCCTCGCCCGTGGCAGCCGCAAGCAACGTTCTGGCAGAGGTGCCTTACAGAACTTTGCGCCGGCGCATTAAAGGCCCCGCGGCGGCCGGCCGCTTTCCCGCCGGCCGCCTGGCCGCAGCTCCCTCCCCGGACTTCCCCCCCCCCCCCCCCCCCCCGGAACAGAAGCAAGCCCGGCACTTGTCCGAGGTGCCGGGCTCATTTTTAAAAAGATTATCGCGGGCCGCGGCCGGGTGCAGGCAGCTCCTCCTTAACGGAAGGAGGAGGCCTGCACTTCCCGAGCCTGCCGCAGCGCCGGAATAGCGCCGCAATGCGGCGCGTGGCGCCAGTTTTGAGGCGCTGAGACCCCTCAGTAGCGCCGGCAGCCGTTTGGGCGCAGCGCTACTGAATTTTTGGCGCGCGCAGGGGGACTTAGCGCCGGCACTAACTTCCGGCGCTAAAGCCCTCGCTGCGCCAAAACCGAATTTCTAGGCCATTGTCTTCTTGCCCTCCTCCACCTTCTGTACTAAATATCCTCAGTTCAACCCATTTAAAATATTTTAAGAACATTACCTTCAATGCTACTTCAAGAATATTTTTATTCTGTTGTCAATATGGAAGTGCGGTGTGGTAATAAACTTTATACCCAGAACAGCAAGCAATGGGTGCAGTTGAATAAATAATCTTAAGCGTATCTAACATGTGCTAGCCACTTATCTCACCTTTGCTAGTGTTCATAGTCAGCAAGCTGTAGCGGGCATAAAATAAATGGCACAGTGAAGGAGGAAATGAAGAGCGTGTGAAAATTACATGGGCCAATTGTAGCGAGGGATCATGTTTCACCACACTTGAATTTGCTATGATTGCTGGCTTTTCAGATCAGAATCTGCATGTTGAAGTGTGTGTGGCAACTTTTAAATGACTACAGTAACCACTGGAAATCACCTGGCAAGCCGTTTGCAGTGGTTGTTGTATGTGGGTGATGCAAAGACCGCTACCTGTCAAGTTTACTTTTAAAGGTAAGTTGGCTAAGGGTCTAACCAGTTTGAAGTTTGAACGCCGCACCCTTGGCTGAGTGACCCTGGGAGAGACTGTATGGCTGGTGTGGGAATTTGGAAAATGTCACTCTAATGCAGTAGGGGGTGCCTTCTGGCCTTGGGACTAAGGGATAATGTTGGTGCAGAGTAGAACAAGCTTTCCTCTGCCCCTAACTCTAACCTTGGAGTGCTTGATGCTGACACATGGTGCCTGAAATGGAAAATGTTGCATGCTTCAGCACTAATATCCCTTATCTTGATGAGACGCAAATTCAGATCTAATGGTGATGCTCTATAACCTTAACGTAGTGGTGAAGGACTTCCTCTGAAGTTCAAATCTACGATCGAACATCTGGTAAACCAATTCGCTTTTTTTATTTACAACACTCAACAACTCATGATGGCACGGTTTAAGTTGTTCTCAGTCATGCAGCTTTGAACTATTTCTCTTGTTTTCGGTTTGCCTTGCAGAAGTTAGCTGACTATGCGTGTGACAACTTGGAGGCAATGAACCCTCCTCTTTTTCTCCGATTTCTCAATCTGCTCATCAATGATGCCATCTTTCTGTTGGATGAAGCTATCCAGGTATCTTGTGTAGACCAGTTGATTTTATTACTGCGTTTTGTCCTATGAGGAGAGATTGAGTAGCTTGGGCCTATACTCTCTGGAGTTTAGAAGAATGAGCGGTGACCTTATTGAAACATACAAGATTCTGAAGGGGGATTGAAAGGATAGATGTTGAGAAATTGTTTCCCCTGGCTGGAGAGTCTAGAACTAGGGGGGTATAGTCTCAGAATAAGGGGGCAGCTATTTAAGACTGAGATGAGGAGAAATTTCTTCACTCAGAGGGTTGTGAATCTTTGGAATTCTCTGCCCCAAAGAGCTGTGGATACTCGGTCGTTGAGTAGGCTGAGATCGATAGATTTTTGGACTCTAAGGAAACGAGGGATATGGGATTTGGGTGGGAAAGTGGAGTTGAGCTCGAAGATCAGCCATGATCTTATTGAATGGGGGAGCAGGCTCGAGGGGTCCTAATGCTCCTAATTCTTATGTTTTTATTTCATTTCAGTCTGGTGCACGCTCTTCTCTCCTCCCCTTCAAAAAACAAGGGTGCAGAGTGAGGAGTTTAATTGCATATTTTTTTCCCACCTCTCTTCCCTTCCTCTTCTGAAGTTGCTGGGATACAGTTTCACAAGTAGCAGCAGCCCCTGACAAGTGGCAGTTCTTCATGAGTATCAACAGACTATTCAACTGTCAAGGGCATCACCGCCAAGCCCAGTCCTGTCCTGCTAGACATCCACACACCTGCACTTTCCAGTTGGGTTCCCCTGAATGGTGATCAGGCGCACGCACCCTGGCTGACTTTGTTTTTCTCTTCCCTCCCTAGCCCAGGGGCATTGAGGGCGGTGGCAGTGCCTGAAGTGGTGCCCTGTTTGAAATTAGCTAACAGCACAGACCAAGGGTTGCAGCTAAAATAACAGAAACTGCTGGAAAAACTCAGCAGGCCAGGCAACATCCGAGGAGAGAGAAATAGAGTCAGCGTTTCGGGTCGAAACCCTTCTTCAGAACTGAGAGAAAAGGCAGGAAATGAAACAAAAGGCAGTTTGGGGGCTGGGAAATGGGGGAGGGGATGAAAGAAGAGACATTAAGAGATATTCAAGGTGGGACGAGATGGTAATAGGACAGGTAAAGAAACAGACAATGGCTCTAGATGAAGTGTGAAATGCGCTGGCAGAGTGAGAGACAGCTGCCGTGTGGGAGAGAGAGAGGGGGGGGGGGAAAAAAAAGGAAAAGTCACAAACCAAAAGTGTGGATAAAAAATTTAATAGGGGCCGAGGTTATGATCTGAAGTTGTTGAACTCGATATTGAGTCCGGAAGGCTGTAAAGTGCCTAATCGGAAGATGAGGTGCTGTTCCTCGAGTTTGGAGCTGTTGCTTTCTGCCCCAGTAAAGCGGAGTACTGCACCACATGGTGTATTTATCCAATCAACTATCTGGGCAAGTGGGGAGGCTATAAATGTTTGCATTTCTGATTTGGTCTTTTCAAAAGGAAAGTCATTCAGTAGAGACTAGCAAGTAAGCCAATTGTAGAAAACTGCCAAGTGGTATAATAGGCCTGGGATTAATGGCTTTTTGTTTCTGTCTCTAAGCATTTTATAAGTTGGAAATTTGTGTCACGGGGCACTGCAGTTTGATATTTGAGGGTTTTAATTTTTTTTGTTAAACTTTGCAGTATTTGAGCAAGATTAAAATCCAGCAAATCGAGAAGGACCGAGGGGAATGGGATCACTTGCCTCCCGAGGCTCGCAGGGAAAAGGAGGGCAGCCTTCAGATGTTTGGGCAGCTGGCTCGCTTCCACAACATAATGTCTAATGAAACGATCGGCACCTTGGCGTTCCTCACTTCAGGTCAGTGCTCTTGAAATGTCAGCCACAGCAAGAGAAACCAGAATGAGCGGAGCTTTGGGATCTGATTTGGCGCTAAAGGTCGTGCCAGTTGGACTTTTGTAAACTCCAGCCGGGTTTGAATCTCCTGTTGTTACAGGCCCAAAGGCAGGTAAATCTGTAGGCGGTGTAAAATATGCCTTGTTTTCTTTTTCTTAAGCCGTTGGGAAGGACAAAATATGATGCAACGGAGTTATATTGTTTGGATTCAGACTCCGTGCTTGAATAACAACTTGCGAGTTGTTATGCTCTGGAATGCGCTGCCTGAAAGGGTGGAGGAAGCAGATTCAGTAGTAACTTTCCAAAGGGAATTGGATAAATACTTGACACGGGAAAATTTGCAGGGCTATGGGGAAAGGGCAGGGGGAGTGGGACTAATTGGAGAGCTCGTTCAAAGAGCCGGCACAGGCAGAATGGGCCACATGGCCTCCTGTGCTGTTTCATTGTATGAAGTTGGAAGGCAGGACAACTTTACAGTAAATAAGCCCTCATCCAGCAGAAAAGAAATGCCCTAAATGTCAATCTGAGCATGAAGGAAGCACGTTAGCATTAAAACCTGTCATTGCTAAGAAGCCCCAGGGGTCTGCATAGATTTAACTTACAACCCCTTCACCCCCGCCCCACTGCCTGATCTCCCTCAAGCTGAGTATGTGGTGTTTCCCAGGAAAATTGAAAGAGTTTGGCGCAGATTCCTCCTCCGTTACCAGTCTCGGGACAGATGGATAGGGATTTTTAAAAAAAGGGTAAATATGTAAAATAATGGAAAATACCCATTTTTTAAAAAAAAAGTTTATAATATCACCAATAAGAAGAAGCTGTAACTTAAATCAATTTCAAGCCTTACTTCTAGAAGGCAGGGCAGATTGTGTGAAGCTGTGCTCTCTGAGCAGTAGATGGGAGAACAAATCGGAGATCAATGTGCTCCAAATTCGCCAACCCCAAGTGTAGCCTCGTTGAATTTTCCCCAATATTTCTGAATAATTCTCCCCCTCGTGGGTTAATTTTTGATGCCCGAGATATCCCCATTCCAATTTTTAAAACCAACAACTGTGTTGACAATCCCCCACAATTTTGTTTTGAGAGTATAAATTAACATTTCGAAATCTGTGAGCATCGTGTGACCTCCGAGACGACCTGTGACTGACTTTAATAGACTAAGCAGCCGAGGAAGTCTGGGCTGGCAATCGTTGGACTGCTGAGACGTCACACCTCCGTGCTCCCGGCTTTCTACGCGCAAGGACAGGGAGAGAAAGTGGAGTCTGATTAGGAAGCCAGTCATCTGTGCATGCCAAAGGCACCCTTGCCCTCGAGTGTTAATCAACCGGAGTCTGATTTTATTTTAAAACTTGCAAATTTGCGGTTCAGTTCCAGGCCTCCTAATCTGAGCGCAGTGATTTGTTCCATTTCCGAGGCTTAGGTGTGGAAAGGTCAAGACTGAACGCTAATCCCTGACTCGCGCTGCTCAATGGGAAGCAAAGGCAATGAGAGCAGAGTGTGTGCAATGAAACATGCTTCTACACTAGAGAAGCGTGGCAAAGGTGTCCAGCCAGCAAAGCACTTATCCCAGTCAGCCTAGAGGCTGCTCCAGAATTTACAGATGGAAAGTGCCTTTGCATGTGAATGCTTGAGTATAAAATGTTATCCTAAAGTATTTTAATCAAAGTAAGTTTAAAAAAAAAAGTGATGGATTGTAAATTGGGATTGTCATTCCGGGGAATATTCCCAACGTATTGCCCAGAGTTCACTGTGACTTTGCCTTTTCCCCATGTTCTGAATTTGCTGCCACTAAGGTAAGTTCAAATTCCCACTTTTACTGTGGACCCATTCACGGTGCTGGCTCATTACTAATTCACTACACGTTGCTGCTGAACTACTTCTGTGTTAAGAACAACATCTGTACACTATCGAGCAATCTTTTATGTAGCACTGAAGTAGGACAAGAGGAACAGGAGGAGGCCATTCAGCCCCTCGAGACTGCTCGGCCATTCAATAGATCATTGCTGATCTGTACCTCAACTCCATTTACTCACCTTCGCTCCATATCTGTCGATATCCTTGCCCAACAAAAATAAGCCCACAAACTAGTAGGTCCCAAATTTAATTCTTAATCTGTACTGAATTAGCTGAATTCAGCCAGGGCAGCAGTTGGGGGGGATATTGCAACTAGGCTCCATGCCCCTGGGCTGGGGAGGGGAAAAATCCAGCAGAGTTTCTGTTCCTGACCACCATTCAGTGACCTATGCCGGAAGGTGGGCCTGGATGTTGGATGAGGACGGGACTGAGCTCGGCTGTGATGTCCCCAGTCAAGCCGTCTGCCGACGGTTGCACTGACAGCTGAACAATGGCCGTTTGGGCGTGGTACAGGAGGGGTGGTCAGTGCCCCTGGAACTCTGACCCAGCAAGGGTCAGCACCTACAGGAGAGAAAATTGGAGGAACATTTTTTTTTTTAAAAGCTACCAACAAACTGCGATTGGTTTAGTTACCTACCATGATTCTCTCTGGCAGAAATCAAGGCATTGTGTGTGCACCCCATCCTTGCTGAACGGATCATCTCGATGCTGAACTACTTTCTTCAGCACTTAGTTGGGCCTAAAATGGGTGCCCTCAAAGTCAAGGATTTCAGTGAATTTGACTTTAAGCCGCAACAGTTGGTGTCTGACATTTGCACCATCTACTTGAACTTGGGGTAAGTGACAACTGTTCAACAAAATATAACTTCTATCTCGCAGTGAATAGCTGGAACCTGATTCTCTGAATTGGGGTATGCCAAGTTGATGCTTAATTACTAAAGACTGAAAGGAGGGTTCTGATAGCTGAGAATGCTGTAAAATACAATGGGTGGCCTGTTACTTTATCCATGGGACCTTTTAGTCTACATCAGAGCTGTTACTGCAATTAGGATTCAAGGCAATGGAAAGTACAACAAAATACTTCTCTTCCCCTCAAATCCTTTCAGTCTCTTTGTACATATCCTTGCCAATTGTTGGGTTTGATTTCCTCTGTGTGATTTGTGCACTATTTTAACATACTTTAAATTATCAGGGTAGCATTTGCTTTGAAATTGGACGGACAGTGGGGGTTGGGGGGGGGGGGGCGGTGTTGTTCATGCGAAAATCCAGTGCGTTTAAAAATAATGCACAGAGGAAATTTAAAATCATGAGCGAGCAGGCAACTGATCTTCTCCCAAGTCTCTGTCAGTGTTGTCTGTATGGCACCTGCCAGTGGAAGGCGTGTAGGAACAAAGCAGAATGACTACCTTCAAACACACAAGATCTTCATTGGAATTGACTTCTTCAACAAGAAGAGCTAGTCTCCATGACACTGGCTGGATTTTCTGCTACCTTCAGCATTTTCATTCTGTTGATGGGACCTCCTTTGTTTAAAGGGACCTCCTTTGTTTAAAATGCACTAACTTGCATGCCATAACACGCCACGTCTGAATTTTTGTTTTAATTACTGGTCGCGAATGCAAATACAATGAGCTTTGCTTGATATTTGTGATTGAAGCCAAGCAAAACATTTCAGAATGATTCAGTTGCCGCAGCTTCTAGTTCTTAACCCTGCCCTCCTCTTCCTCCACCAGAGTGAGAGAGAGTTTCTGTGCCACTGTGCCAAAGGATGGGCGCTCCTATTCCCCGATGCTGTTCGCACAGACTGTGAGGGTGCTGAAGAAGATCAACAAGCCTGGCAACATGATCATAGCCTTCAGTGACCTGGCTGATAAAGTAAAGGTAGGTCGCAGGAAGATCGTGCGTCCTCCGCGAGTCCTGTGGGTAATTCATTGGCTGGACTGTCACTGAGCAGCGAAGGCACAGAGGTCTTCAGATGGTACAGTGTCTGGTGGACGAAGAGCCTTTTTGGGGCCTCGTTGAGGTTGGCACGCCACACTCCGATACCAACTGAGACAACATCATGCGGCAATGGGATAGCGTTTTGAATTTTCCACTCTGTTGCATTCTTAATTAACTGTCTGTGAGTAGATACTGGTGGACTCCAGCACCAGTCCCTGTGGGAAGGAGAAGGTTGTAAAGGTGTCGTCTTTTGGATGCCTACGATTGGCATTGGAAGTTGCCTCCTGGCCATAGAAGATGTTAGGCCCAGGACAGACTAGTAAAGGGATGGGAGGAGAGGATAATATGCATCTCGCTGGAGGATATATTGGGTAGAGGATAATTGAACTGCAAAACTTTAATCATCAAGAGTTGGCAGACGTTCTGGAGCAGAGTTGGCGCAGTGTATATTTGTCACCTAAGCCCTGCGATTTAATGGGAGTACTTTCATCTATCGCTGTGTCTGTCGATAATGATCTTTCCCCAGCTCCTTTTTTATGTGACTTTGAAAGTACCGTGGAGGTTTTTTTTTTTTGACAATAGCGTTCACTAATTTGTGTTTTTAGTCCTGATACATAATATTCCTAAATTTGGTGATCACGTGAATGGCTTTAGTGTTTTACTATTCATAGGGCAAAGCCAAAATCGGTGGAACGGCCTTTCTGATCTGTATCATTCTTGTGACCTCGAATGCTGACTTTCTGCTCCACCTTTGGTACTGCATTGGAGCTAAAATTGCAGCCCACTGCAGCTGGTGTTGGTGAAAGCTAGACTGTCACTCATCTTAGCGTTGCATCGGATGCATTAACAATTCTGCTGGCTATAAATTCTACCTTTTTTTACAACTTAGTTCCAGAATTATTATTTTTTAAAAGCAGCCACCTGTACTGCCATTCTGTTTTTAAATGCCGGCTAAGCCATCTAGTCACCTTTTTTGGTAAAACAAACCTCAGTAAGCAGAGCTGCCTGTGTACGTTGGAGCCACAGAATCAGACGTTCGCCACCCACCCAGCTCACACCACAGCAAAGCCAGCAGGCAGTATAACTCATGCACTGAACTAGTAGGTGTGGTGTCTCAACTGGATAAGAAGCTACTTGAGCAGTTAAAATGAGCTGTATGTGGTGGTTTTTGATGAGACCAAGTTCTAATTTAACGGAATAAAATTGGGGGGTGGGGAGGGCCTGTTCAAGGGATTAAGTAGTGATTCATAAATCATGTTTGCAGTTTGATCCTGTGAACAGATTGGTGGTGATACTCTCTTTCTGGCATCAATCTTTCCTCCGAGTCTCCAGAGCCTGCAGCTCCAAAAGAAGCTATATTTGGGCGGTGCATGAGTCCGGGGATGCTGCCTCCTCTTGCTATGGTACTGTTCTTGACCGCAAGTAACATTGATACTCTGCCAATCAGTCTCTTGCAGACCTGCAACAGCAGGAGGAGGAGACGTTCGTAGACGCTCCGGATGAATTTCTGGATCCGATAATGAGCACAGTGATGACCGATCCCGTTATACTGCCCTCCTCCCGGGTGACAGTCGACAGGTCAACCATAGCTAGGCATCTCCTCAGGTAAGGGATTCCAGTGCCGGGAGGCAAGTTAATCCCAGTGCACCGCTGATGGCAGTATTTTAAGGCAGTGAATTTCATTTGCATTCTTTGCCCTCTTGTATTTTAAATCCACTCTCAGCATAATTTTTATTTTTTGTTTTGTTCTGTTTTTTCAGTGACCAAACCGACCCATTCAATCGTAGCCCACTCACGATGGATCAGATCAAAGCAAACTCGGAAATAAAAGAGAAAATTCAGAAGTGGCTGGCAGAAAGGAAACGACAGAAGGATCAAAATGGGCAGACATAGAGTGAAAAACCAAAAACAACAAATGAGAGCGTACAGTTATGGAACATTCACTGCTGTCTATACCTGCCTGCTGTACCAGGACTATCCAGGGACTGTACCTTAACGGCATATCTTAATCCATCGTCGCAACCCCTATTCATTACCGATCAATGTAACAAAATGTTCTTGTCGTAACTGCAGGAGGTTGGTCCAGCACAGCCCCATTTTTGCTCTTAAGCAGCCAGCTGCCAACATTAGCGCCTGGTATTAAGTATTTTTCTATCGATGTAGCAGACTGGAAGTCAGAACTGTGAAGACTTGGAAATAAGTCTACCAAGTGAGGAATTCACGACTGACTAGGTGGTTGTTTTAAAGTTGCTAAACGTTTAGTGGCTTTGAAATGATGCTGTGCAGTATTAATGTACGAGCACTTAATGTGCTTCTGTGAAATTCCTTTTTTCTGCTGTTTTAACAGGCACGTTAACTTGCTTATTTTAAACGGGTTAAGGACTCCACTTAAATAGCAGACAAAGGAATTTGGTACGTTACTATAGCACAGTATCATTCCCAGAACCTGTGTGTTTTGTTAACTCATCAGAGCCATTTTTTTGGAGGCCCTGGTTGGACACTGATCTTCACTTAGCTATCTGGCTGCAAGGGTTTTAGAGGTCCTGTGTAAAGTGGGAAGCAACTAATGGTTACGCAGCTGCATAGGTGAGCTTGATCTCCACAACTATTGTGCATGCGCTAAGGCCGGTACCATTGTGGTGTTGCTGTGACGTTACTCTGCGATGAGTCCTGAATGGAAGAAGGGATAGCTTTTGTTGTCGCTTACTTGGTAAGGAATCAACTGGTATTGACTCTTGCATAGAGAAGCTTCTGGGAAGTCTGGTACACCAAGAATCCCTTTTGTGGTGCTGTCCACGACACCAGTTGTGTAGGGGGAGTCCCTGCAAACATTGGCGGGTCCAGGACATCTCCTGCAAGTATTGCCACCCCCTTGGGAACCCAACCCCTTCTCCACTCTGTTGTCGACCTAAAGGAAAACCGAATATTGCAAGAAAGTTTGGGTTTTTTCATTATTAGTTTACAGCAACAGAACTAATGCACTAGTAAGCCATCAAATAGTGAAGAACAGGATGCAGAATTTTCAACAACGTAAAAACTGTATCCCCGGCCCCAGACAGACAGAAACCCAATGACCTTCGTGGATCCCCTTACAGATCCCAGTTTGGAAACCTATGTGCTGTACCAGAAAACCTCAAACAACTTGTGTTGGCTGTGGCTGCCTTATAAAATGTCTCCGTTATAAGATGCTTTTTCTGGAACTCCCAAAGACCACAGTATAAAGCGTAAAGGCTTCCCATGTGTCTAAGACTCTCGACACCGTTTTCTTACAGAAAGTGCTGTTTGTGTGCAAGGGAATGTTGTTTTTTGCAGTTTCCTGCTTTTTCCTCTATCCTTCTCCAGCACACTGACCTAAAAGATTGTACTGTCAGTGACCACCTGTATTTCCAAGTCTTGGATTAACTCCTTTCCTTGCCCCCTTTTCCTGATGCAGATGAGAATGGATACTCTATTGGTTATGTAAGTTTGTACTGGGTTGATGCAAAGTGGTATCCGGGATGTGGACGCCCAAGTTTATGGAAACCTGGTAATCTGTAGCAACTGCAAAGTATTTTAAGGCTATGTGAGGGTACAGTTGTTGAATTTATTTTTTCAAATAAACAGCAACTCGAC
Organism: Somniosus microcephalus; assembly: GCF_052327205.1. Taxonomy (NCBI): domain Eukaryota; kingdom Metazoa; phylum Chordata; class Chondrichthyes; order Squaliformes; family Somniosidae; genus Somniosus; species Somniosus microcephalus. The sequence continues at coordinate 7,430,120 of NC_141012.1, forward strand.
TAATAACCCATGAGCAGCGAATCTAAAGGAATGGTGATGGTCATTTCATGCATTCAGTGGTCTGTATTCCGAGAGGTGCTATAGATTTTTATTTTGTGAGTGCCACCAAATAATAGCACTTTCAACAAACAATTCAAAAAAATATATAAGTCTTTGAATGGACTGGTACTTGGGTGGTGTCCAGTGAAGTTTGAGGCAGAGTAATGTATTGATTCCTGTCTTGTTCACTGGGCCTTTGAGGGAGTGTCCTCTCTGGCCATTTGCATCAAGTTTAATTTTGCCTTCTTTGGGAATTGTTCATCTCTTGTACCAACTTGTGTATGCATGTTTTAAAACCACTGCCCCCTCTCTCCATGCAGTACCTTACTGGCTGTGGGCTGTTACAGGCCTCATGTTCCATTGAGTTTGACCACACCACTCTCTCCATTTGTGGACCATCTAAGAAAGATTGTTGGAGATTTTCTTTGAGCCTTATCCCACAAAAGTTTATGGTTTTTATTTTCGGTTTTTCCACAGGGATTTGCGGAGAGATGCTAATTGTTGTGAGGGAGGGAAGAGGCATAGAATGTGAACATTTGATTTGCTGCTATGTTCAGCTGCAGAGGATCTCTTGCTTAGTGTAGGATTAAGAAATGGCCATTACTATCTTGTCAAAGTGAACTTGATCTCATTTCATTCTTAACCAACTGGAAACAGCAGAGCTATAATACGGAACCGATGTAGTTATAGTTCAAATTCACACTGACAACTTAATCGACACGTTAACTAGGCATGACTCCCCTTTCTGTCTGAGATTTAAAGCTTTGTGCTGTGTACTTTTATGGTGTCACACTGTGACAATGGATGTCAGGTATTTTCCCTGTGAGCATTGTATTGACTTCCTTCATTCGTACTGAAATGGTTGATTTCCACTTGTTTGGAGTTGCGAGACTTGAACAGACGTAAAGGAATTTTTAGAGGAAGTTTATTCCCAAATTGTAAGAAGTTGCTTGTTTTGAAGGTCTGAATTGCATCGAGGTGAGCTAAACTTTCTCTCTGCTTTTCTATTTGTTCTGCATCCTGCTGTCCTCTGGAGTCTGGCATTACTGTAGCCTTGACATTACGCTGAATGGCACGAGGACTGGGATTAAACTCCTCCGGGTGTGACTTCAATGCTCTAGCTCTCTAGTTACTTGGCTACGCTGGTGTCTAAACTTTGATGTTCTGGTATCCTACTTCACCATAAAGGCTTGGAGAGCAGCCACTGTGTGGGATGCAGGAGGGCTGTAGGGCTGAATAATCCATCACTGCTGCTGATCTTCATGCTGCTGTGGCGGGCACTACATTGTTTATTCAGAAGGGAAAGGGGTATTTGTTCAGCATTTCAGCAAATCTTAACACTCCCGATTCCTTTGGGAATATTGGGGCACGTGCACAGAGATGCTTTTATTTTCCCTGTGTACTTGAAAAAAATTCATAAATTGAAGCCAGTGTACATTAAAAAAAACTTGATTCAACATTAAAACTCCAAAGGAGATCAATATTATCCTTTTTTTTTAAAACTATTTTTCTTCGTGCCTTTATTTATTCTTCTTGTCACTTCCCCCTCCTCCCTCGCCAAAGCACGACATCTCCTTGACTGGGAATATGGACTGACGGCATGGTCTTGCTCGTGCTGGTCTTGGACTGCCAGTGGGGTAGACGCACAACAGCTGCTGTGTCCTCTCCTTGGTAACTTCTCCACGCAGTGTTCCTCCTCACTTGGTCCCATTGGGGAAACCACTCCATGAGCAAATTGTTGAAACATACAGCGGCTGAGACCAGTTCAAGCATTTGGAAGAGTGGCATGCTTTCTGCCCACATCTGATTTACTGGGGTCTTTACACTGGCTGGAGAGTGACATATCCACAAGCTGAGCTGAGCTCCCAGTCGAGTCTTTTTACTTGTGTTCATTAAGCAGGTTTTACGTTCACCAGAAACCTGCTACTAATTTTTTTTGCAATTTGGTTCTGTAACCGGATGCAAAGCATAGCATTTCAAAGCTCCTTAACAGTTCCTACCCCTTGGAGCAAGGTAGCTGTCAGGATAACTATTTTTCACTGCAACCTGCATTTGTGTCTCTGAATCTCCTTTTTGGAGTTCCATTTTGTAAGACCCAGAATGTATTCCATATGTTGTGTTAAAGCCGCTGGTGATGCCACAACGGTTTATCTAGGAGGACGACACTTGGCTTCTTTAACGGCGTTTTTGCAAAGTGTAGTAATAACAATGCAATGCAAAGGTTATCAGATTGCAAGATAAATGCGCACGTATAACCATAACCTTGCAGCCCAACTGAAAATGGACCAAAATCACTACTGACTATTATAAGAAACTGGATGTACTGCAAAAGGATCCCTGTAGCTGATGTAATTGGGGAGGTGTCCTCATTCTCCTTTGCGTAGTTTACACGACTGCAGGTGAGTTCAGCCCTGGCTTCCACACGCTGCGCTTTTTCACCGTCAAGAGTAGCAAACCTTTTGTGTATTTTGTTCTCTCTTGCCTCTACCCCTGGGAAATACTGTAGCCAAGTGAACCTTGCCACTCCCACTACCCCCACTCTCGCCTAAGATCAGTTAATGCGGCACGGATTTGGGAGGTGGGTGCAGGGGAGCAGTTTTAACTTTGGTCGAGCGTGTAAAGTGGGTGATACCGGATCGGCTGCCCGTTGTACATCTCCCCCCATTTACATTTCTGTTGAAGTCTGAATGGAAATGAAAATTGGGAGATGTACAACAGGTGGCTGATCCAATATCGCCCATTTTACACTATCGAGAGATTAGCCCCATAAAGTATTGATGCTGATTGTACTGCACCAAGTGGGGCATTTACCTGTGGAGCCATCTGAGGGAGATGGGGGTTTATTTTTAAAACTAGGGTGGGGATGAGCTATCCAATAGGGAGTATCAGCCCGCAAAACTTTCTTCATTAACCCAGTGTGAAGCAAGCCTCTGTACCCAAGACGCTGCCATTAATTGATCTTGCCACAATTTGGGTGTTTTTAAGGCTGTTCTTGAACGTCCTGCCGTTTCAGACATGTAGCCCTGTGCAACTCTGGGCACTATAGCACCACACTGTGCCGGGTGGTGGCATCCAACACTTGCTGACCATGAGACCAGTGAAGATGTCTGGAATTCCTTGCTTGCAAGCGTCTCTGGCAGAGTGTGGGAACACCCAAATGCCAGAACCGGGGAGAGTGAATTTGTAGAAAAGGTTTCTGTAGAAACGGGGTTGTACACGCTGAGAATATTCTATGCATTTACATATTGGGGGACAGTACAGGTGCGTACCAGTAGGTTAAATGCTGACAAGCTCAGTGTATTAACGAGGTGCACTCTGGATGTGGCAGCGTACAGCAGGCACCTGCGATTCTCCCAAAGGGCGAGGACAAACCCCTACTCAAGTTAGTGCATTTTCTGTAAATGGCATAAAATCTTCGAGCAGTTCACTTCCTATATATCTTGTATACCTCCAAGGTATTCCTCAAATACCAGCTCACGGCTGTAAAGCAACTCGTTTTTCAAGTGTTTCCTCATTGCTCAATCCTCCAACACCAGGAATCAGCCTCAACACTCTCTGCATTGCACTGAACGCTTCCCTTGCACCATGGCCATCCGAGCTGGGCACGTCACTGCACAGATCTCTCAAGATCGTCTCAAAGTTCTACAGGACCTGTAAGAGGGGAGAACCTAACTGAAACACTATTGGAAAAACAGCTTTCAATGAGTATTTAGTGGATCATTCTGAAGTGGGGACTAGGTTGGATGATTAGTAATGATGAGTGGGTGCGCCCTTCACCAGTGTGAATGGGATTCTCTCTCTGGGTGTACAAGGCTAATGGAACACAAAATTCTGAACACGATTAGCATTCCACACTTGATTTCTAATGCTGCATCTGTTTTAACAATCTGGTATAACAAGTTGGGTAATCAATCTGGGCTTTGATGTTTGTTAAACTATTAAAAGTAAAATAAATAAATAAAATACTGCATTAAGCTCAAAAGGTCTAAACCATTTCCTGATTGTCCCTAAAATTCTGCATCCGAAGTGGGTCAATTATTCGTCCTGAGGGTCTAGCTCCGCTGTCTTGGAGCATGCAGTTTTGTGACAGGCTGACACCAGTGGCGCCCTGGTGCCTTATTGTGCAGACGCCCTGAATATGTGCTTGGAACTAGATTTGTCCATAAACGACAGTCATTCCTAACCCATCTCTCTTTTTCCCCCCCCCCCCTCCCCTCGCCCTTTGTAATAGGTGTATCAAGTGACCTGTTTTGATACATGATTGACCCAAGAGTCTTGTTAGGCTTGTGTGATTGTCAAATAATGTAAAATAGTTTTCTATGGTTAAATTATTGGTTCACTGGTTTAAATGAGAAAATTCTTTGCTTTACCTACACTGCTGTGATGCAGTGCACTATGCATTAGCTGCACCAGCCCTGTAATGATCTGCTGTTTAGATCTGACTAGAAAATAAATACATATTAAAGATAGTCAGAAACTACATTAAAATGGCTACTGTGCATTTTAATGCCTGTGGATTGGAGTTGGTCTCTTTCGGAAGACTGGATGATGCCCTAAATCCTGATTCCCTGCTCCGGGAATTGTGCACTCTACCGTCCCACTGTACGGAGAGGGGTGACTAGTCACCTCATTAAACTGGCTTAAATTTAGCATTCTACTGCATTGGTTGTGGGTTCAAGTCCCACTCCCGAGACTTGAGCCCATAATCTAGGCTGACACTCCAGTGCAGTACTGAGGCGTTAAACCGAGGTCCCATCTGCCCTCTCAGGTGGACATAAAAGATCCCACGGCACTATTCGAAGAAGAGCAGAGGAGTTCTCCTCGGTGTCCTGGCCAATATTTATCCCTCAACCAATACCTAAAACCGATGATTTGGTCAATATTTAATTGCTATTTGTAGGAGCCGCACTCTACTAGAGAGAACACAATCTGGGCTGCTGCTTTATTTTATTTCAGTTTCCTCCCCATCTCTCCTGAAGGCGTGAACTCATTCTACCTCCCTCACTGGCTGTGAAGCTCTTTGGGATGTCCAGAGGTGGTGATAGTCGCTATATAAATGCAAGTTCTTCAACTCGTGTTGGGATATGGATCAACTGGCGTTGGCAGCTGTATGGTTCCTCGCCCTGCAGTCTTCCTTCATGTGTGAACTTAGACAGTATGTATTGAAAAGTATTTACAGCACAGAAACAGGCCATTCGGCCCAACAGGTCTATGCCGGTGTTTATGCTCCACACGAGCCTCCTCCCACCCCTCTTCAACTAACCCCATCAACATATCTTTCTATTCCTTTCTCCCTTATGTGCTTATCTAGCTTCAACTAATCCTTGTGGTAGTGAGTTCCACGTTCTCACCACTCTCTGGGTAATGAAGTTTCTCCTGACTTCTGTACTGGATTTATTAGTGACTGTCTTATCTGCATGGCCCTCTAGTTTTGGATTCCCCCAGAAGTGGAAACATCTTCTCTACGTCTACCCTATCGAACCCTCCCATAATCTTAAAGACCTCCATCAGGTCACCCCTCAGTCTTTTTTCTAGAGAAAAAAGTCCCAGCCTGTTGAAATATGTAACGAGGGCCAGCGCTGTGGTGACTTGGCTTTCCTGCTTTTACGCTCGCACAGCACTTGGGCTAACTTGCAGTGAGACCTTTAAGGTGCTGCTGTTGCCACATCAACTGAGACAGGCGGCACTGAGGAATTTCTGAGCCCAAAGAGAGTGGCGTCTTTTACGCAGCTGGGAGCAGCTCTGTGCGGCAATTTCTTTTTGCTTCAGACTGGGAGATTTCACCCACCCCCGCCTCACAGTGAGGTTTCCTGAATATCAGAGTAGTCAGCCATGGCTCCGTTGGTAGCACCCTCCCCTCTGAGTCAGATGGTTGTGGCTTCAAGTCCCACTCCAGAGACGTGAGCACAAAAATCTAGGCTGACACTCCAGTGCAATACGGAGGGAGTGTCACAGTGTTAGAGGTGTAGTACTGAGGGAGTGCTGCACTGTTGGAGGTGCCATCTTTCAGATGACACATTAAACTGAGGCTCCGTCTGCCCTCTTAGGTTGATGTAAAAGATCCCATGGCACTATTTTGAAGAAGAGCAGGGGAATTCTCCCCATTGTCCTGGCCAATATTTATCCCTCAATCAGCATCACTAAAAACATAATCTGGTCATTATCACAGTGCTGTTTGTGGGAGCTTGCTGTGCGCAAATTGGCTGGTGTGTTTCCTACATTACAACAGTGACTACACTACAAAAAAAAAGCACTTCATTGGCTATAAAGCGCTTTGGGACATCTGGTTGTGAAAGGAACTATAGAACTGCAAGCCTTTCTATCCTTATCTAACTAAAATCTGTCAATCTCAGTTTTGGAATTTTTAATTGACCCCCAGCCTCAACAGCATTTTGAGGGAGTGTTCCAGATTTCCACTACCCTTTGTGGGAAGAAGGTGCTTCCTGACATCACCCATGAATGACCTCGCTCTAATTTTAAGGCCTCTTCTGTGTAACACGGCCTACCTTTGACACCAGAGCTTTTCCCTGACTTTAAAATAAAGGAACATTTCCCCCAATCCAGTGCCCATCCTCCAACATGCCAACACATGCTTGATACAAGCACAAGGATGTCTTGCTGCAGTTGCACAGGGCCTTGGTGAGACCACACCTTGAGTATTGTGTGCAGTTTTGGTCGCCTTATCTGAGGAAGGATGTTCTTGCCATGGAGGGAGTGCAGCGAAGATTCACCAGGCTGATACCTGGGATGGCAGGAATGACGTATGAGGAGAGATTGGGTCGATTGGGCTTATACTCGCTGGAGTTTAGAAGAATGAGAGGGGATCTCATTGAAACTTATAAAATTCTAACAGGACTAAGACTAGATGCAGGAAGGATGTTCCCGATGGCCGGGGAGTCCAGAACCAGGGGTCACAGTCTAAGGATAAGGGGGTAGGCCATTTAGGACAGAGATGAGGAGGAATTTCTTCACCCAGAGAGTGGTGAACCTGTGGAATTCTCTACCACAGAAGGCAGTGGAGGCCAATTCATTAAATATATTCAAGAAGGAGTTGGATGTATTTCTTAAGGCTAAAGGGATCAAGGGATATGGGGAGAAGGCAGGGACCGGGTACTGAATTTGGATGATCAGCCATGATCGCATTGAATGGCGGAGCAGGCTTGAGGGGCCGAATGGCCTACTCCTGCTCCTATCTTCTATGTTTGCCCCTACCTGACCAAGTCAGTAATCACACAATTGAATAAATCAGCACCAAGTGAGTGCACCTTTTCCTGTATGACTCTAAACTCGTAGAATTAGTATTATACCGCACAGAAGGAGCGCATTCGGCCCATCGTGCCTGTGCTGGCTCTTTGAAAGAGCTCTCCAATTAGTCCCACTGCCCTGTCCTTTCCCCACAGTCCTGCAAATTTTTCCCCTTCAAGTATCCAAGAACTCCATGAATAACAAAATGCAACATCAGTACACATTCTATTTTACAATAAACTCCAACATAAACACAAGCCAACATACTCTTTCCAAACAATGCTTCCCCTGGGTGGCTACACAAGTCTTTCTATCATCCATTCCATCCCAGGTACAATCCAAGGGCTGTATTGTGAGAGATGGTTGGCTGCTCATAGGATTACATAGGATATACAACACAAACAGGCCATTCGGCCCAGCCAGTCCATACCAGCGATTATGTTCCACTCGAGCCTCCTCTAATCCTTCCTCATCTAACTCTTAGCATAACCCTCTATTCCCTTCTCCCTCATACACTTATCTAGTTTCCCCTTAAATGCATCTACACTATTCGCCTCAACTACTCCCTGTGGTAGCAAATTCTACGTTCTCACCACTCTCTGGGTACAGAGTTTCTTCTGAATTCCCTACTGTATTTTTTTGGTGATTATCTTATATTGATGGCCTCTAGTTTTGCTCTTCCCCACAAGTGGAAACACTCTTTCTGTGTCTACTCTTATCAAAACCTTTCATAATCCTAAAGTCCCCTATTAGGGTCATGGGACTGAGGTGGTCCTTCCCTTAGGGTAGCTGGCTCCATCTTTGGAAGCCCAACTCACCCATTACTCCTGTTTTCACTGACCAGCCTGGAACCGCCTCCATTTTAAAATTCTCATCCTTGGTTTCAAATCCCTCCATGGTCTCACCCGTTCCTATCTCTGTAACCTCCTCCAGCCCTACAACCCTCTGAGATCTCTGCGCTCCTCCAATTCTGGCCTCTTGCACATCCCTGATTTTCATCGCTCCATCATTGGCGGCCGTGCCTTCAGCTGACTGCTAACCAAAATGAGAGTGCGTGGAAGGCAACCTCTTGACATGAGTAGAAAATTGGTTAGGAGGTAAGAGACAGAGAGCCAGGATACTGGGTGACGTAAGAAAACTACTAGGCACTTGGTCTAAGCGTTAAACAAAGCTTTAATCAACTGTTTTACAACGTGGAGGTCTAGTTGTGTCCTTCACTAGTTCCTGTTAAGAATGTCCTGCACAAGCTGGGCCCGTGCCCAAGTATTTATAACTCTCCCTGGACAGCGCCACCCGTAGGGCACTCAGTATTATTTCATAAGTCTTTCATGAATGACTGATTCATGTCACTGGGTATGTACACAAATTGGCAGGATGTGACTAATGGTGTCCCCCAGGGATCTGTACTGGGGGACACCATTCGTGCCAGATTCAAGGGGCTGAATGGCCTACTACTGTTCCTATGTTCCTTCACGTGGAGCCCATTTTACAGGTGTAAAACAGGTGCCATAGCATCCAATATGGTGGGTGGCGTTCATGTCCACCTGCTGAGCTGGACGTGCCACCTGTCATATTGGAATAGGCATCAAAAGAGGCGCGCAATGTCCATTCCTGAAACTTGCATTAGTCCAGGAAAACCCGGTCTACATGCGGGCTAACTAGTGGTCCTTAAAGGGCCGCGACCACCAAGGTCATTAAAATAAATACTTACTTGACTAGAGACAGGAAGTGCAGGAGTGCTCCTCCTCATCCCACACTAAAACCATGGATCGCTGCCAGCCACAGCTCGCACCTCCTCCCGATCGTCGTCTCGACCCTCCCTCTCCCGGTCGATGCCCCCTTCTCCCAAGAGGTGCCTGACAGCAGCTGCCGGCGACGCAGTGGACCAAAGTTCCAATGGTCTTGGCCAGCAACCTGCCTGGGCTTGCCGAGCGGGTGTCCACAGCTCTGATGTAAATGAGGCCCGAGGCCCAATATCAGGTGAGCCAATTTCTCGGCTAGCATGGTGTGGAAGCCGCTATGTCAGCCATGGCTCAGTTGGCAGCACTCTCGCCTCCGAGTCAGAAGATGTGGGTTCAAGTCTCACTCCAGAGACTTGAGCACAAAAATCTAGGCTGACACTACAGTGCAGTGCTGAGGGAGTGCTGCACTGTCGGAGGGGCAGTACTGAGGGGGCGCCGCACTGTCGGAGGGGCAGTACTGAGGGAGCGCCGCACTGTCGGAGGGGCAGTACTGAGGGAGCGCCGCACTGTCGGAGGGGCAGTACTGAGGGAGCGCCGCACTGTCGGAGGGGCAGTACTGAGGGAGCGCCGCACTGTCGGAGGGGCAGTACTGAGGGAGCGCCGCACTGTCGGAGGGGCAGTACTGAGGGAGCGCCGCACTGTCGGAGGGGCAGTACTGAGGGAGCGCCGCACTGTCGGAGGGGCAGTACTGAGGGAGCGCCGCACTGTCGGAGGGGCAGTACTGAGGGAGCGCCGCACTGTCGGAGGGGCAGTACTGAGGGAGCGCCGCCCTGTCGGAGGGGCAGTACTGAGGGAGCGCCGCCCTGTCGGAGGGGCAGTACTGAGGGAGCGCCGCCCTGTCGGAGGGGCAGTACTGAGGGAGCGCCGCACTGTCGGAGGGGCAGTACTGAGGGAGCGCCGCCCTGTCGGAGGGTCAGTACTGAAGGAGCGCCGCACTGTCGGAGGGGCCATCTTTCGGATGCACCGTCAAACCGAGGCCCCGTCTGCTCTCTCAGGTGGACGTAAAAGATCCTACGGCACTATTTTGAATAAGAGCAGGAGAGTTCTCCCTGGTGTCCTGGCCAATATTTCTCTCTCAATCAACATCACTAAAACACATTATCTGGTCATTATCATATTACTGTTTGTGGGAGCTTGCTGTGCGCAAATTGGCTGCCACGTTTCCTACATTACAACAGTGACTACACTTCAAAAGTACTTCATTGGCTGTAAAGCACTTGGGGACGTCCCGTGGCCGTGAAAGGCGCTATAAAAATGCAAGTCTTTCTTCTTTCTTTCTCCCCTATTGCTGTTAGAGCTGCAGTCTGTGCTTCATTGGAGGTGGAAGCACTAACTGGTCCCAGGCCGCTTCTTAGCTGGGATCTGCTGTAGGATTCGGTGAAGATGTCACGCGCTCCATTAGTGCCTGCAATGAAGAGAAACCTTCCCTGACGTTGCTGTAGACTCGAAGGTCACACCTTTCAGTTGCTTGACGTCCTGGGAGACAGACCTCAGCACGTAGGTGTGATGTTCCTCAAACATCCTTCTCGTCAGGCGACTACCCATGGGATCTGGTTCCCACGATTCTGACAGCTTGTGCAGCCTTGCCCTCGATCTTTGCTGGGAAGGTGGCACATCTTCACCCATTTCCGACTCCTCTGTCTCCCTTGTGCTCTGTGTATCATCCCATGTCACATCCTCACAAACGCCATCTAATTCCCTCCCGGTTCAAGTATTTGAGCTTGTGCATGGGAGTGAAGAGTCATGCAGGAGTTGAGGCAAAGGAACAGTGGGCAGGAGGTCTCTGTAGGAACTCAAGGGTGGGCTGGGGTACGACTTCATCCATCTCTTTCCTCATCATCTTCTTCGTCTTCCTCATCATGATAGTTCACATAGACATAGAAACATAGAAGATAGGAGCAGGAGTAGGCCATTCGGCCCCTCTAGCCTGCTCCGCCATTCAATGCGATCATGGTTGATCATCCAAATTCAGTACCCAGTCCCTGCTTTCTCCCCATAGCCCTTGATCCCCTTAGCCTTAAGAAATATATCTAACTCCTTCTTGAATATATTTAATGAATTGGCCTCAACTGTCTTCTGTGATAGATAATTCCACAGGTTCACCACTCTCTGGGTGAAGAAATTCCTCCTCATCTCTGTCCTAAATGGCTTACCCCTTATCCTTAGACTGTGACCCCTGGTTCTGGACTCCCCGGCCATCGGGAACATCCTTCCTGCATCTATTCTGTCTAGTCCTGTTAGAATTTTATAAGTTTCAATGAGATCCCCTCTCATTCTTCTAAACTCTAGCGAATATAAGCCTAATCGACCCAATCTCTCTTCATACGTCATTCCTGCCATCCCAGGTATCAGTCTGGTGAATCTTCGCTGCACTCCCTTCATGGCAAGAACATCCTTCCTCAGATAAGGCGACCAAAACTACACACAATACTCAAGGTGTGGTCTCACCAAGGTTCTGTACAACTGCAGCAAGACATCCTTGCTCCTGTACTCGAATCCTCTCGCTATGAAGGCCAACATACCATTTGCCCTCTTAGCCGCCTGCTGCACCTGCATGCTTACCTTCAGTGACTGGTGCACAAGGACACCCAGGTCTTGTTGCACTTCCCCTTCTCCCAATCTATTGCCGTTCAGATAATAATCTGTCTTTCTGTTCTTGCCACCAAAGTGGATAACCTCACATTTATCCACATTATACTGCATCTGCCATGCATCTGCCCAATCACCCAACCTGTCCAAATCGTACTGGAGTTTCTCTGCATCCTCCTCACAGCACACATGCCCACCCAGCTTTGTGTCGTCTGCAAACTTGGAGATATTACATCTAGTTCCCTCGTCTAGATCATTAATATATATTGTGAATAGCTGGGGTCCAAGGACCGATCCCTGCGGTACCCCACTAGTCACTGCCTGCCACTCGGAAAAAGACCCGTTTATTCCAACTCTTTGCTTCCTGTCTGCCAACCAGTTCTCTATCCAAGTCAGTACCTTACCCCCAATCCCATGTGCTTTAGCTTTACACGCTAATCTCTTATGCGGGACATAGCTGTGTCTCTGTTCTTCATTCTCCTCATCAGCATTGTCATCTTCCTCCTGTGCGCCCTGTTGCTGTGGTGAATGTGGAGGAACCAAGAGTTCAAGCTAAGAATGGGTGAGCATCAGCCCCAGGATTAAGGAGATTGTGAAGGAAACTTGTGGCTGTTTGCTGCTTCACAGGGATGTCAAGGTAACAGTGTAGCTGTTCAGTCACTAACCTGGCACCAGCAATACGCTCCTGACCTCGCCATCTCCCACGGCATGAACAGAGACCCCTTCCCAATGAGCTCCATGCCCTTCTCCTCATAGGATGTGAGGTGTTGAGAGTTGGGGATGCTCCCTCTGATGACCTGCTTTTTTACCCAGAGAGTGGTTAGAATGTGGAACACGCTACCATATAGAGTGGTTGAGGTGAATAGCATAGATGCATTTAAGGGAAATCTAGATAAACACAAGGGAGAAAGGAATAGAAGGATAATAATGACACATTTTAAAATTGATTTATATTCTAAATCATTCATCAAAAGATAAAAAGAATGATTAATAATGACTTATTTATAATTGTTCTTCTTAGAGCAGAGAAGGTTAAGGGGAGATTTAATAGAGGTGTTCAAAATCATGAAAAGTTTTGCTTTCACTAGCAGAAAGGTCGGTAACCAGAGGACACAGATTTAAGAAATTGGCAAAAGGACCAGAAGGGAGACGAGGAGAATTTGTTTTACACAGCGAGTTGTTGTGATCTGGAATGCACTGCCTGAAAGGGTGTTGGAAGCAGATTTAATAGTAACTTTCAAAAGGGAACTGGGTAAATACTTGAAGGGAAAAAATTTGCAGGGCTGTGGGGAAAGAGCAGGGAGAGTGGGACTAATTGGAGAGCTCTTTCAAAGAGCCGGCACAGGCACGATGGGCCGAATGGCCTCCTTCTGTGCTGTAAGATTCAATGAAATGAATGATTAATGTTTCATTTTTACTTTTGAAATAATTACTAAGCATTGTTTTTTATTTTTGATGATTAATTCAAAATATAAATTAAATAAAAAAAGTTAATATTGGTAATGATTTAGATTTGTATTTAAATTCATTAAAAATATTTAGATTTGTATTTAAAGTCATTTAGATATATTTAATTTGTATTTAAAGTCATGTAGATTTATTTAATTTGTATTTAGTCATTTAGATTTATTTAATTTCTATTTAAAGTCATTTAGATTTATTTAATTTCTATTTAAAGTCATTTAGATTTATTTAACTTATATTTAAACCTAATTAAAGGTATTGAGATTTATTTAGAGTTGTATTGGGAAGTGTTTGGGTTGTAGTGGGATGTGTTTAGGGTTGCATTGGGATGTGTTTGTGGTTGTATTGGGATGTGTTTGGGGTTCTATTGGGAAGTGTTTGGGGTTGTATTGGGATATGTTTATGTTTGGGGTTGTATTGGGATGTGTTTGGGGTTGTATTGGGATGTGTTTGGGGTTGTATTGGGATATGTTTAACGTTGTATTGGGATGTGTTTGGGGTTGTATTGGGATATGTTTGGGGTTGTATTGGGATGTGTTTGGGGTTGTATTGGGATGTGTTTGGGGTTGTATTGGGATGTGTTTGGGGTTGTATTGGGATATGTTTAACGTTGTATTGGGATGTGTTTGGGGTTGTATTGGGATATGTTTAACGTTGTATTGGGATGTGTTTGGGGTTGTATTGGGATATGTTTGGGGTTGTATTGGGATGTGTTTAACGTTGTATTGGGATGTGTTTGGGGTTGTATTGGGATATGTTTAACGTTGTATTGGGATGTGTTTGGGGTTGTATTGGGATGTGTTTGGGGTTGTATTGGGAAGTGTTTGGGGTTGTATTGGGAAGTGTTTGGGGTTGTATTAGGATGTGTTTGGGGTTGTATTGGGAAGTGTTTGGGGTTGTATTGGGATGTGTTTGGGGTTGTATTGGAAGTGTTTGGGGTTGTATTGGGATGTGTTTGGGGTTGTAGTGGGATATGTTTGGGGTTGTAGTGGGATGTGTTTGGGGTTGTATTGGGATGTGTTTGGGGTTGTATTGGGATGTGTTTGGGGTTGTATTGGGATGTGTTTAACGTTGTATTGGGATGTGTTTGGGGTTGTATTGGGATATGTTTAACGTTGTATTGGGATGTGTTTGGGGTTGTATTGGGGTGTGTTTGGGGTTGTATTGGGAAGTGTTTGGGGTTGTATTGGGAAGTGTTTGGGGTTGTATTGGGAAGTGTTTGGGGTTGTATTGGGAAGTGTTTGGGGTTGTATTGGGAAGTGTTTGGGGTTGTATTGGGATGTGTTTGGGGTTGTATTGGAAGTGTTTGGGGTTGTATTGGGATGTGTTTGGGGTTGTAGTGGGATATGTTTGGGGTTGTAGTGGGATGTGTTTGGGGTTGTATTGGGATGTGTTTGGGGTTGTATTGGGATGTGTTTGGGGTTGTATTGGGATGTGTTTAACGTTGTATTGGGATGTGTTTGGGGTTGTATTGGGAAGTGTTTGGGGTTGTATTGGGAAGTGTTTGGGGTTGTATTGGGATGTGTTTGGGGTTGTATTGGAAGTGTTTGGGGTTGTATTGGGATGTGTTTGGGGTTGTAGTGGGATATGTTTGGGGTTGTAGTGGGATGTGTTTAACGTTGTATTGGGATGTGTTTGGGGTTGTATTGGGATGTGTTTGGGGTTGTATTGGGAAGTGTTTGGGGTTGTATTGGGAAGTGTTTGGGGTTGTATTAGGATGTGTTTGGGGTTGTATTGGGAAGTGTTTGGGGTTGTATTGGGATGTGTTTGGGGTTGTAGTGGGATATGTTTGGGGTTGTAGTGGGATGTGTTTAACGTTGTATTGGGATGTGTTTGGGGTTGTATTTAAAGGATGGGGTTGCGCCTGTTTTGAGTGGCTGAGCGATTTAGGTGTCTATCCGAGCGCCTGCCGGGAGTTTGCGAGGACCCGGGCGAGGCGCGGTGCGGGGTGACTTTCTGGTGATGGCGGAGGCGGCGCGGCGGCTGGTGCAGCGGGTAGCGAGCGGCGGGCCGCGGCTGGCCGGGGGTAGGTGGCGAGCGGGGGGCCGGGGCTGGCCGGGGCGAAAGGGAGTTAGTCAGGGGTAGGTACAGAGGGAGACAGGACAGGCCGGGGACTCGACAAGGGCCCAGGCCCCGGAGCCATAGTAACCCTGGCCGGGCGCTGAGCAGCCCCAGGCTGGCTGCCATGGTCCGGGCGGTGGCGGCTGCTGCCTGGGTATCGGGGAGCCCGGTCTCGGCCTCTGCCCCTGACCGCACCCGCCTCCTCCCCCATGTGTGCATTCAGTGGCCGCTTTCTGTCTCCCTCTCCCCGCTGTATTTTAACCCATTCTGCAGCATTCAGTCTATGCACAAGTGTCAGACAAAATGGCCAACAGCTCCTCCTGGAATTAACAGACCCAACTCGTGCTGACTGAATCAGTAAAATTATTTTTATTATAACTAAAATGCTGGAAACATTCAGCAAGTCAGGTTAAGGGGGGGGGGCGCACTTGTGGAGAGAGAAACAGAGAACATTGATCTGATCGAAATATATAAGAGATAACATTGTTATGTTAAAAATCTTATGTTTTTGGGAAAGGTCATTGACCTGAACATCAGAAATAGTTGCAGGAGTCGGCCATTCAGCCCCTCGAGCCTGCTCTACCATTCAGTAAGATCATGGCTGAACCTCAACCTCCACTCCATTTTCCCGCCCAATCCCCATATCACTTGACTCCGAGAGTCCAAAAGTCTATCGATCTCGTCCTTGAATATACTCAACAATTCAGTATCCACAGCCCTCTGGGGTAGAAAAGTCCAAAGTATCCCAACCCTCTGAGTGAAGAAATTCCTCCTCCTCTGTCTTAAATGGCTGAGACCCTTATCCTGAGACTGCCCCCGTAGTTGACACTCCAGCCAGGGGAAACCGCCTCTCGACATCGACCCTGTCAATCCCCCTCAGAATCTTATGTTTCAATCAGATCCGTGTTCTCTGTTTCTCTCTCCACAGATGCCCCCTGACCTGCTGAGTGTTTCCAGCATTTTTTGTTTTATATTTACAATTTTTTTTTTGCTGATTTTAGTCAACACATGACTTGGGTCTGTTAATCCTAGGAGGAGCTGTTGGCCATTTTGTCTGGTTCCTGTGCAGACATTGAATGCTGCAACAACACGGCAGAATACTGCAGCTGTTTTCAGCTGAGTAGCTGGACACTGAGATGTCAGGATTGGTGACCCCAAGGACTAGTACTGGAGGGAATTTGTGCCTATAAGATCAGATAAAATTGGTCTCTGTGCAGTTGAGTTCTCATGCCCTCTAATATTTGTAAACTGTTCTGCAGTCTGAAGGTCAAAGCTCTTTCATTGAATTAGAACATTGGTGACTGTTGCAATGCAACTGCTACGGTGAGGTCTTTAATTTATGATTAGTAACATGCTTTACATTACAGAGTGAGAAAGTTGTGAAGGAAACGGTAGCGTAGTGGTTATGTTACTGGACTAGTAATCCAGAGGCCTGGATTAATGATCTGGCGATGGGAGTTCAAATCTGACCACGGCAGCTGGGGAATTTAAATTCAATTAAATAAATCTGTAATCAAAAGCTAGTATCTATGAAACTACCGGATTGTTGTAAAAAACCCATCTGGTTCACTGCTGTCCTTGTATGTGACTCCAGACCCACAGCAATGTGGTTGACTCTTAACTGCCCTCTGACATGGCCTAGCAAGCCACTCAGTTGTTCAAGTGCGATTAGATGGACAATAAAAATGATGCCCTCATCCTGTGAACGAATTTTTTTTTAAAAAGTGAGACCTCTAACTCCAAGTAGCCTGTGGTCACTTACCCCTTATTTAAAAAAAAAAGGTCTGGTGAGGGCTTGACTACTCCTTAGTGCCTCCATGTTAGATTGGCAGCAACAGAAGCATAGTGCTGTACCGTGTCACCTTCTCGCTTATATCTTTACCATGTAGTGGTTGGTAGCTTCAGAGGCTCTGTAGTTCCCTGATGGTTCATCGATTTTTAAACAAGCACCTGGCGTGTCACCAGTTCCATGTGGTCTCAAGTTAGCTGAGCACTGCTGTAGTTACGGCAGGGCTACTTCTGTTGGTCTTCATTTACCTGGGCTGGAAACATTAGCAAAGGTTCCCATTCCTGAAGGGTATGGGGAGTGATCAGAAGAGTGGGATTAGACTCTATTCATGGAGGAAAAACATCAGCACAGACTGCTGCTATGGGGAGAAGGTAGGGACAGGGTACTGAGTTTGGATGATCAGCCATGATCTCATTGAATGGCGGAGCAGGCTCGAGGGGCCGAATGGCCTACTCCTGTTCCTATCTTCTATGAATCTATGCTTGCTGTCTGTACTTGTGTAAGGGAAATAGCCACTGGTTGATGGCACCTTCAGGAGGGGAGGGGAAAATGTCTGAATGATTGAATTCACTTATCTGACTGCATCATGTGTAGGTAGCTTTTCACTTCTAAATTCAATTGCAAGTGTGTTTCAGGTGTCCTTGATCTTTCAGATGATAACTGGCCTGTACATTTCCAGTTTTATTTCTGCATTTGTGGTTTTCTATTTCCTTTTGTCTTTTCGCTGGCGTAATTCTATCCTACCAAAGCTGTTGTACATACGTTTATGAATTATGTTTTTTTTCTCTTCCAGCTGTTGTTCAATACTCTCGGCCTCGTCTGGCTACCTTCTGGAAATATGCTCGGGTGGAGCTGAGCCCTCCGACCCCTGGAGAGATCCCAGTGGCAGTGGACAGCTTCAAGGGCCTTGTGGCATCATTTAAGGCCGGGAGTTACAAACAAGTAACCGTGAAGGTAACCCGGAGTCGAGATTTACTTTTTGCTCGTGACAGTTTCCAGTTTGCATATCTATTAATAAAAACACATGTTTGTTGCTGTGAATGGATCTCTCTCCCTTATCCAATTGGCTTATACAAAACTGGTTCAGGAAAGTATATCTTGGCTCCAGCAGTCCATTACCTTTATAGCCTCTTAACTGATGACTGGTTCCTAATGAATAAAGCCCATTTCATAAAAAATTTTCTTGAGATATTCTTAAGTTAGCAATTGCTCTTTAAAATTAATTCGCAGCCTCTGGATCGTCAAAAAGCCACGTGAACTCAAACTTGATTTTTGTTCTGCTGCAGGTGGTCGTGACTGATGCTGGGCTAAGTTTCCTCAGGCAGTTAATCCTGTAGTACTTTGCTCAAGTCATTTAAGGGTGGTGGGAGTGGTCAAGTTATTTAACTGGGGACATTACAGCTGAGCCCGGTCCTCTGCCCATCTGACTCCCAAATGTGCACCTCCGAGGCGACACTGTTGATGTCCATTGTGAGCAGGAACCCTTGCTATTTTCTTCTCTGCCCCAGCAGTCTGAGAGCTGCCGAGACCATTTTATAAAATACCCTCAATTTCTCAATAAATCACTGGATTGCTTCACGCTCTGTATTTTTCATAGAATGATACAGCACAGAGGAGGCCATTTGGCCCATCATGTATGTACTGGCTTTGTGAAAGAGCTTTCCATTAACCCCACTCTTTCCCCAGAGCCCTGTAATTTTTTTCCCTTCAAGTATTTATCCAATTCCTTTTTGAAAGTTACTATTGAATCTGCTTTCACTGCCCTTTCAGGCAGTGCATAAGAGATCACAACTCCATGTTTATATAAATAAAAAAATTCATGTCATCTCTGGTTCTTTTGCTAATTACTTTAAATCTCTCTCTTCTGGTTAATGACCCTCCTGCCACTGGAAACAGGTTCTCCTTATTTACTCCATCAAAACCCTTCATGATTTTGAACACCTATGAAATTTCCCCTTAACTTTTTCTGCCCTAAAGAGATCAACCTCCGTTTCTCCAGTCTCCACGCAACTGAAGTCTTGATCCCCAGTACCATTCTAGTAAATATCTTCTGCACCCTCGCTAAGGCCTTGACCGCCTTCCTAAAGTGCGGTGCCCAGTATTGGACACAATACTCCAGCTGAAGTCTAACCAGTGTTTTATAAAGGTTCAGCATCACTTCCTTGCTGTTGTACTCTCTGCCTCTATTTATAAAGCCAAGGATCCCGTATGTCTTTTTTAACCATCTCAACTTGTCCTGCCACCTTCAGTGATTTGTGTACAAACACCCCCAGGTCCCTCTGTTCCTGCACCCCCTTTAAAATTGTACCATTTAGTTTGTATTGCCTCTCTTTGTGGGATCCCACTGAAAATATCAGAAGGAAATGCATTTTTTTAAAAACTTTTGGTGATCAAGTGGTATATGTGTAGAATTAGGTGTGTATTTTTTTTAAATTTTGTTTGGAGCCATAAAACTATTTAAGCCTGGAATGACAGGCAACCTGCTCTCCACCCTATCCCTGCCACTAGAGGTACCCCTAAGACCACTGGAGTAACATGCTTTCTTTGAATTCTCTCTTTCCTCCTGAGAGATGCAGCAGGCTGCTGTTCTATCTCCCTGCTCTCTTTTTTTCCCCCCGCCCCCAGATAATCTGGTCAAGATTGCGAGGTCCCGGAAGTGTATGAACAGATAGATTACCATTCTGTGGTGCTAGTGTTAGTACGTGAGTGTACTTCCAGCTGCTTGTGTGATGGTGATGTTTCTTTTTTTTGAGGCCCAAACTACAATGTGATCGTGGGAAAACCTGACTACCAATATTAGCAATATCTTAAACTGTCTCGGTAAGAATTGCAAGCAATAGATTGGCTCAGCAAATGAACACTTAGCTTGGAAACAAATGCCAATTCTCTCTTCCCTTTTACCCAGCATGAGCTCGGGCATGTCACTTCACTGACGTGTTCAGCTTGTTCTCACTTCTGGTTTTTAGAAAAGTAACATTCTCTTTTGTGAAAAGTCTTGTCTTCAGTGGCCCAGTGGATATCTGCACCATCCTTTGTTGGACTGAGGCATAAGAAGCTTCCAATCTCGATTGCTAGGTTGTGCTGAATTAGCTGACCTCTAAGTAATGGCATGATGGTGTCCCTGGGCTAGAGAGTGGGGGATCTGCCAGCATTCCTACTCATTGTTATTAAATGATCCTGACTGGAAATTGTGTGTTGGGTGAGGAAAAAAGAGGGGTCTGACTCATGTCCCTGCCCCCCTCTCTCTCTCTTTCCCCCCCCCCCCCCCCCCAACCCCACTCCCCCAAATTATCAAGTAGCTTATTGACACTCCTTGTCAGCGCGCACGCACACACACAGACTGTTGAATTGGGCTAGATACTGATTGCGCTACTGATGCCTTTGGAAAATTTCTTCTTTAAAGTGGGGGGGGTATGGGGGGAGAGATGACTCAAACCTCGTGGTCTTTGTATGAAGATTCATGATGCTGCCTCTGGCTTTCCAATTGCTGCACACGGGAATGTATGAAAATTTGTTTCAGAAGACCATTTAAGCTGTTTAATTTAGTTGCATTTCATTAGTTCCCACCTAGTTATATTTTTTGTCAAATGGATGTATTCCAGGTAGAATGAGTGCGCATAAATATGGGAGATATTCAATGTAAATAAAACCTTTTGTGGGAACTATGGAAGTTGAAACCCAAGTGTTTAATGTTTATGAAATGCAATCTCTCAGCCCAGGCGTTCTGATGTAAGCCTCTTTATTATTCAAAGCTGCCTGACTCCCATAGTTATTCTAACTGCTATCAATAGTTTTCCCCAAACTCGAGATTAACCTGAGAAAATTGCAGTGACATTCCTTTTCTTTGAGGAGATATTATTTTTCCGAGTTTGTAGTCTCTCATTGTTGTCTCTCTCATTCATATGTAAATAGTCTGTGCCATCTGCTCTTGCCGGCTGACTTTGCAGGTCCCAGAATGAGAACTGGTTAAATGAACTGTATAAGTAGTGAAATTTGGATCCCTTCCTCTGCAAGAACATTGGAAGATGACAAATATAGGAGCATTTGACTTTAGGATTTTGAGGTTTTATGGCTACGCTGTTCATTTGGGGCCAGTGCTGGGTGAATGAGTCAAAACCGGTCTGATTTTTCTCTCTCCCTCCCACTAATAATTGCACTGTAGTCAATTAAGTGTTTGTGTCGGGAGGGGAGTCTTGCTTTTGGCTTTTTTTTGCACACAGCTGTTTCCCCTGATTCTGGGATCTACACAGTGCTGAGAGACCAGCTGGAGGGGTTAATTTACATATGAATTGAGATGTTAACAATAGACAACACAAAGTTTAAGGATTGAATCGAACTCTTTAAGGACAGTCTTGCGTTGGAAAGCACCATAAATGAGAATCCTGTTAAGTTGGGGTGAAGTCTTCAATGCAGATAAATATGGGAAGGGGTAAATTAGGAGATCACCAGCGTTCAGGAAACTTGATGTCCACTGTTCTAAGCTGCAGCTGTGTTGACCTACGCATTTTTCATCCTCGCCGTGCTAAAATCAAGTTGTATTGCACTGTATCGTACTCTAACTCATTCTTTCCTGGCACCCGAGAACCTCAAGTTTCTCCTCCATTCTGCAGTCTTTGGGCTTTGAACTTTGCTGCTCCTAATGACTGCCTCCAGTTTTACCATGTCTTCTCTCTCGCAGGATGCCCTGAGGAACACACTGGTGGCCACCGAAATTGTGATGTGGTTTTACATTGGCGAGGTCATTGGCCGAGGAAGCCTGATTGGATATAACGTCTGAACTCTGTCCTGTGTTGACCCAGCATTCCGTTGTACATGAATGGATAATATTTCAAATTAAATAAACCCATTACTAGGACTTAGAACACTCTGGTACTGCCTTTTTTGTTTTATGCATTGCAGTTTTGTCATTTTCGTAAATCATTTTGTGCCGTCAAGATAGAGGGGTGTCTGTAGTCGGCTATTTTTCCACTTCTGGCACTCATTGTAGCACTACAGGTTAGACACAGTAAAGCTCCATTTATTTCACTCCAGTTGTGTCTAAACCATAACGTAACGGCAGCCAGTGCTGCACTATTGTGATCCCCAAGGCTTTTTTTTTTGAGATTGCCAATTTGCACCAAATTATGGCTGTTCTACTCTAGGTTCACGAGGGACTGGGTTGAGATTGCTGAAACTCATTTCACATGGAACCCGTAATAGCCGTTGTGGAAGAGGTGTTTTTTGCCCATCCATTTCAGTTTGAAATCCAGCTCAAGTCTCAAAAGTTGAGCAGTTGCCTGAATTTTTAAACCTCTAATTTGTGACTAAACAAGACTGAGTTTGCACCACTGGTCTGCAGTGGTTGCACAGTGATGTGCTGGTGGATTCTGCTGCTGTTAATTCAATAATTTGCCTTAAATGTAGTACTTGGTCCAGTGGTGGAAATGCCATTGTTCCAAAAAAATAGGTTTCTTTACAGCTTCCAAGTGAGTGAGAAATGTGGTCTGGAGTTTTATGCATCTAATTGTCACTCTTGAAAGTTCTAGGAGAGGGAAGGATATTTGAGCTCCAGTTTTATCTTTGCACCCTCTCCGCCGGGCCTTGTTTAACTGGAGTTGCTGCGAGATCAGGTAAGGATCCCTCTCTTGGGATTGTGGGGACTGGGAAGCAAAGAATTCCACCTTGTGGCCTGGCTGGGAATTGTTGGAACGACCTCGCGTGAAGTGGTGGGGATAAGATACTGGACAAATTTGTGACTCGCTGTTGCCATTTATTTCTAACGGTGTAAGTTAATTGCTGAAACTTTGAGGCAAACCTTTCACTTCCTCTGTTGTGCATCAATATACAAAGAAGTTTTTCCAGGAAGATGCCTAAGATGGGGAGGGAGAAAAAAAGAAATGGACTACTGATGTGGAAATGTACAACTTTTGTGTTGGGTGAGGCCGAATTGTGTTCATTGCGCTTTTTAAGTTTGCTTTAGAAGCCTGAACTACCATTATTTACTGCTATTGTCTTTTTTGGATTGCGGAGGGTCTGATGGTCAGATAAAGGGAATGGAGGGAGGGGCGTGGTGGGGTGAAGGAAAGAGAGGAAGAGTTCTTGCCTTTTGCTGAGCCATGCACATCCTGTGGCTAAGAGCTTGTAAATTTCTCCAGGTATTTGGTGCTGGCTAAATCTATTTACATTATAACTTATTTTCCCCCCCCCCCAAGACCTAAGATGAATGGCCAAAAACAAGTTTCAAGGTTGAAAAAGAGCAGTGGAGATGGTGGAGTGAATTTTAGAAGTAGTGATTGGGTGACGTCAACTTGAGTTTTAAAAGCCTATAGGTTGTAGGAGGAAAACAAATGAAGGAGATAAGGAGTTCTGCAGTTTTGTGGTCTTGGGAGAGTTAGGGTAGGATGCTATCCACTGAGTTGATTTCAAACATGTTAGAGCATGCAAGATGGTTTCTGTGCTTAGGAGGAACAAGGGAATAAAGGTCAGAGAATCGCTGACCAATATAGTAATATAGATTAAAGGGACAGAAGAGAGATTGGAGGTGACGGGGATCTGTTAGATGGTGTTTTCCTGCCCAAGAATATGGGGAGTTAGAACCTCTTGCATACCAGGGGGCTTTATAGCGAGCAGAGTTGAGGGGCAAGTGTTTGGCATGTTAGTGAATTTTTCTGGAGATGATGAGGTCTGAAGAATGTAAGCGGATGAAGGACTATGGGTGGATTTATCAATGGTGAATGGGGGTCGTTGTTTGAGACTTGCAAAAAAACATGAATAAACTGTCTTTGAGGCGAACTCGTTGCCCCATTGAGGAGTATGGAGACGATCCCAATATCGTGATTCAGCCAGTCCACCAAGAGGATTGGAGGATGTCCGCTCTGAGGGAGATGGATAAATTGGATTTAGCAAAAATGATTAATTGAGCTTGCATTATTGCTAATTAGTAATATATTTCTAATGTAACTGCTGTTATATTCTTCGGAATTGCTTTCAGTATTGTGTTGGCACATTAGAAATTTGCAGGGCTATGGGCAAAGAGCAGGGGAGTGGGACCAGTTGGGAAGCTCTTTCCAAGCCACGATGAGCCGAATGGCCGCCTGTGCTGCATGATTCGATGATCAGACGTTGATCATCTTGCTTGCCATTTTGATGGAATTACCTCACTAGGTTCCCCAATCTTCAGATTATTACCAGTGTATTCAGTCTTGTAAAATGAATTCTGCAGCACGGGGTGTGGTCTTGACATCTGCATCATCCTGTCAGAAAGATGAGATGCTGTGATCTACAGCTATCTCTAGATGTTGGACTCCTCTACCCAGCTGCCAAGTACTCGAGTGATCCAGGAAATCTTGTCACTTACCCTCGTTTTCCTTAGACAAGCTGCTTGTACCGTGAAAACTGCCCTGCTGAGAAAGCTAAATGCAACTGTCAGTCACGATTGGATTAGCTGCCATTCTCCAGTGTATATATGGCCTTTCTGTAGCTACCATTGTACTGCATAAGATATTTCAGCTGTTTCAGCAAGTGGGCTGGTTTATCAATGGATCTGGTATTAGAACTGTAACTTTCTGACTAAATGTAGTCTACAGGTGGTTGGGCAGTGAATTACAGATGTGTACAATTGAGTTGGTTTCGGGCCAGTACAGAAATCCTTCGTATAGCCAGTTATGCACGTGCTTTGAGTCAGAAGACTGCTCTCCCATCTCATAAGCCCATGAACAATGTGTAATTTGTCCCTGATTGTTCTTTACTGTAATGCAAGCTCTTTCCTCTGACTAACTTTTGAGCCTGGAGGCTAGTTTCTCCCCCATGCACCACATCCAGTTTTCTCCTGCTGAAGATGCTGATTTCAGGATGCAGTTCCACAGGTGTTGGCAACCTGACTCAAAGGGCCATTTTTTAGATTTTAAATAGTACAGTAACAGGAGTAGGCCATTCATTCGAGCTCCCTCTGTTCAGTTACACTGACAACTGCCAGCAGCCATGGAGGTAGGGGAGGCCGTTGAGGCCAATTCATTAAATATATTCAAGAAGGAGTTAGATATATTTCTTAAGGCTAAAGGGATCAAGGGTTATGGGGAGAAAGCAGGGACAGGGTACTGAATTTGGATGATCAGCCATGATCTCATTAAATGGCGGAACAAGCTCGAGGGGCCGAATGGCCTACTCCTGCTCCTATCTTCGATGTTTCTAAGCAAGCTGAGCCCAGTCCTAACCATTTGTGTATTTTACACTGGGACCATTGGACAATGATGGGGAGTGGAAGCCCTGATTGATTGATTAATTTTCCTTCACCTACCCTGCTGCCCCCCCCCGGCCAAAAAATAAAACTCCCTTGGGCAGTGAGTATTGCAGTATTCTTATCCACTGATAAAGATTGAACATCACGAAGTGGAACCTTCGTGGTCTACATGACTCCGATCCACACCAGGTTGTACATTTACCAACTGAGTAATTCTGCTTGAACAGCTGTGTCACAATCAGCAAATGCAACGGGTTTAAAATTGAGATTTATTGCCTGAGCCCCTTGATTGTGTAAATCTAACCTAACTGTTTGTTCATTATTCACCCAAGGTTCTGGCTCCTGATCCTTTAGGTTTGAGCCTGGAGAGTGAATGAGTGATGAGCTATTCAACTATGAGGACCATTACAGCTGACTACATGCTATCCTTGGCCGTGTTTCTCCCCCGGTCTGGAGATGGTTTTTTAAGGCACCTTCGCGACTGCCCTGGCCGAGATTTTCTAGTTCCGTGCAGGTCCGCGATTAAACCTGGGGCTGCCTTGGTTTGTGTGGTTCAGTGCTGCATCAGATATTGCAGTTATCATTGAAGGATTCTGGATGCTTTGAGAATGCTGTTTGAAAATTACTTTTCAATGTTCAAATATTTGCGGATTCAGGCCCCATCCGGAACTTGATCTCACAATCTAGGCTGATTCTCTGGTGCAATACTGAGGGAGTGCTGCATTGTTAGAAGTGCCATTCTTTTCAATGGAATATTAAACCGAGGTGCTATCTGCGTGTTGCGGTTCGGGTCAACATTAAAAATTCGATGACACCACTCAAAAAAAAACAGATTTCTCACTGGCTGGCCTGAAAAACAATCGACTGATATTCCCCCTCGTAACTATTGGTTGGATCCTGCTGTGTGCAAAATACCTGCTGCAGTTACCTACTTGAATCTCTGCACTGCAAGGTATTTTGCTATGTATGGATGGATGGATGGTGTGCTTTAAGGGGCTATATAAATGCAAGTTTATTTTCCATCTGGTTTGGAACTTTAGGATGAGGTGTCGTCTAAGTAATCAGTGGATTGTAGGTTCAGAACCAACATACTTAGCCTACAGCTAAGGAAGGAGGTGCTGTCATTCAGATGACGATAACCCTCAGCTGAATGTGGTTCCCTGACCAATATTTCCCCTTGGTACCTAAACTTCCTAAAGCAATGCGGCCACCTAATTGTACTGCTCCGATTTGATAATCTTAAAATATAAAATGAGAGGTTGTAGAGCAAGTGAGCTGCATGAGGTCTCTGAATAAACGTGAATTGGAAAACCTCTTGGATGACTGCATACATTGTGTGCATTATTGCTATGGAAAGTTATGGAGATGCTATTATCAGCTTTAGTCTAGGCATGGTTAATGCACCATGTAGAAATGCATGGCATGTGTGTTCCATACAAGTGACGCAAGTCTGTAATCACAGCAGATTGCCATGGTTGTTTATGGTTGAGTATCATCTTTGCCTCCAGGCAGTATTGTAGGTACTGCTGATGCCAAGTTCCTATTCTACAATAGATTCTGATGAAATGTGACCCAGGTGAGAGATGACTAAACATGGTGCAATGCTCATTGGCTTGAATTTAAAAATACCATTACTGTGTAAGGGACAAACGAGTATTTAGTGAAGCTTGCCTTAAGCTGCAATCTGCTTTCTCTTAACTTGAATATAGATTTTCCCCACTCCCCTCCCTCATTAGATTAGGTAGCCTGAGTCACACAAGTGAATTCAATAGTTATGGATTCTCCAATCACTCAATTTATTTCCCTGCTCACAATTTTCTCTACTCCTCCTGAATGTGCTGAATCTCTTGCTGGGGAACAGTTCCATGGGTCTGGCAGCCTTCCATTACATTGCCTAAATGCCCATTCTGCATGTGTGCCTAGACGGTGGCTTTTTAAATTGGCGAGGGAAGAAAGCGAATCACAAGGGTTCTTTTTTCTCTCCTGGTCTGATGTCCACGTACACTTTCAATCAGTTCTCGCTGGGTTCTGATCCAGGACACTCGCTACTTTTTTTTTTTCCTGCCTCCTTATCTTGGAAACATTAAATCTTAACTGTAATGCTCACCCTGTCTGAGACCCAACTAACTACACACAGACCAAGGTTCAAAACCGGGGCTTGTTTGGCTCAACACAATCGTGTATTTACCTGCTGAGCTATGGGTGGGGATCACTTGCATATTCTGGTGCATGGTTTCTTGCCAGTGTTGGCTCTAATTTGTATTTTGGGTGCGCGGTCCCTTTAAATAAGCTGTGTGGCTGCTGCAAATCTCTTTTGCCGCTCCCCCGTTGCTTTGCTGTTCCAGTCAGTGTGTGTAGTTAAACTGTATATTAATGAATTGTATGTGTTTGTATTTCTCCTCTAGCTCATACTGAATTAGATTCTTGTGTTCCAGGACACCTTTCCCATACTGTCAGTGCTATTATATGTACATCCACACTTGTCCTAGTGGTCAACTCCTGACACACGTACTAGTTCTGGAATTCCAGGTTCCACACCTTTCCACTGTTAAACTCTATTCTGGAATATTTACAATGCATACCTGAAATTGGGACACCATATGGCACTGTCCCAGGACCAGACGCTATAGTGAGAATGAAGCCAAATATCATCCTCTTTAGCAAATAATGTTGTGTATATAATTTTCCTAGGTTTGATCCTGGCCTGTGCTGTTGGCTGTCCTCAGTAGGGGTAACGGTAGGGTTGCTTCAATTGGTCTTGATGCCCCCCCCACCCCCAAGGCTTTGGGCAGGGAAAGGATCATGTGCCAAGTTCCTGCTCATTATCTAGATGATTTTTGATGGAAGGTGTGTTGCTGGGTGAGAACAGGTGGGTACTTTGTT
This sequence comes from Somniosus microcephalus, assembly GCF_052327205.1. Taxonomy (NCBI): domain Eukaryota; kingdom Metazoa; phylum Chordata; class Chondrichthyes; order Squaliformes; family Somniosidae; genus Somniosus; species Somniosus microcephalus. The sequence continues at coordinate 7,458,150 of NC_141012.1, forward strand.
GTGATTGCTTTTCCTCCCCCTGTGATTTAGCCTGCTGCCATTTACTGATCATTCTTGCTCATGAAGACATGACTGAGGCATGTGAAGGTTGTTGATGCCCACAGAGAATTGTACTGCGGCATGAAGTTGGTTTTCCTCTCCGCTCCTTGATGGGTGGAGTTGGGAAGTATTGTGGTTTTTTGCAGGTACGTGGTGTGTGGAAACCAATTGCCATAGAGAAATTCACATCAATTTTCTGTTTGCCTGTTGGGGAATGCGCACACATTTCCTGTAGCGACAACTTGCTTCTCAAATGTAGAGAATGTACCTGCAGTTTGGCAAGAGCCAAGATTTGGGGACCCTCTAATGTGCATATGAATACTAGTGTTTCACCAGCTACAACTGTATCCTACCAGCACAAAAGTGGTTAACTTCCCACTTCTTGTCCAGTCCTTCCTACTGTATACAGTTTTGGTCTCCTTACTTAAGGAAGGATATACTTGCCTTAGAGGGAGTGCAACGAAGGTTCACTAGACTGATACCTGGGACGATGGCGGGGGTGGGAAATTGTTCTATGAGGAAATATTGAGTAGACTAGGCCTATATTCCCTCGAGTTTAGAAGAATGAGGTGATCTCGTTGAAACATATAAAATTCTTAAGGGGCTTGACAGCGTAGATGCTGGGAGGCTGTTTCCCTTGACTGGAGAGTCTAGATCTAGGGGTCATAGTCTCAGGATTAGGGGTCAGCCATTTAGGACTGAAGACATTTCTTCACTGAGGGTTGTGAATCTTTGGAATTCTCTACCCCAGAGGGCTGTGGAGGCTCAGCCGTTGAGTATATTTAAGAGAGATCGATAGATTTTTGGATACTAAGGGAATCGAGGGACATGGGGATAGTGTGGGAAAGTGGATTTGAGGTAGAAGATCAGCCATAATCTTATTGAATGGGGGAGCAGGCTTGAAGGGCTGAATGGCCAACTCCTGCTCCTGTTTCTTATGTACCCTTTAGGGCATTGGCTTTCAGGAGGGTAATTGGAGTTGATTGGGAAGAATTCTAGTCTACAGCTGGCTGGTAAGTTATGAGTGGTGTCCTGGGTAACTTTGGTTTCATAGTGCTATATTTCACTGCCCTTGTGCTGCTTTTAGGGTGAAGTTTTTTCCCCTCACTCGATTTACATACTTATCCCCTAGTTTAGAGTAGGTTGAGCTAGTCAGAAATGCGTGATTCAGCCTGAACTGAGACCTTGTATTGAAGGTGCAGTCTTCAATGAAATCTTGAGGTCATCGAAAACTCGGCTGCCCATGTGCTAACTTGCACCAAGTCCCGTTCATGGCCTCGCCCCTCCCTATCTCTAATCTCCTCCAGCCCCACAACCGCCCCCCCCCCCCCCCTCCCCCCAGATATCTGCACTCTAATTCTGCCCTCTTGAGCATCCCTGATTATATTGGCAGCCGTGCTTTCTGTTGCCTAGGCCCTAAGCTCTGGAATTCCCTCCCTAAACCCCTCTGCCTCTACACCCCTCCTCCTTTAAGATGCTCCATAAAACCTACAGCTTTGGCCAAACTTTTTGGTCATCTGCCCTAATTTCTCGTGGCTTGCTGTCAAATTTTTTGTCTTATAATACTCGTGTGAAGCACCTTGGGATGTATTCCTGCGTTAAAGGCGCTAAATACAAGTTGTGTTATGAAAAAAATTGCATTTGCCTTAAAACATATGATATCACTGTTTAGATGTGCCCCCTACCCGGGCAGCAATATGGATGGCATGATACCGTTTAAATGTTGACTGCCATTTAGAGTCTCCCAGATTTCCAGTGACAACAGAAGGTGGTCACCTTGCATTCAATGGAAAATGTAAACTGTTCTTCCCACGCTGCGTCCAAACTCTCTACTTTTCAATAGTTGGGGGGGCCCTTCCATCTGTTCAGCTTTAAAGGCGTCTGCGTCCCAATTTACATGTTAACCCAACCCTATTTCTCCCTCTGCGTCTCATGCATTTCAAGTTGCGCCACAGCACACCGGCAGCTGGAGTGCAAGTACCACAAGTGTTGCAGTTGGGGGACTGCTGCTGCTAATACTGCTTTAACTGACTTAATAATTAACAGCAAAGAACTTCTGTTTGCACTTCTACAGGGCACGTTTGCCCCGTCTGTGCCCGCTTCAGAAAATGGTCTATTTAACTGCATTCTTAATTGAGAAACATGCAAATGTTGTATTTAAAATTCTGACTCTTTTTGCCACGTCGGCTGCACGCAATGTTTCTAATTTTGCTCTTTTTTTATTGCTTGCATTCGTTTTGTTCATGCACTTTGAGCAGATGCATTTAATATTTTCTTTTTTTATGCTTGCATTTTGCTCGAGTTATTCAGATTCCAGAGTGCGCGCTGGACCCCGGACCCTGGTTAATGCAGTATTAGATGTTCTACGTTATTCATTTGCGATAACGATGTCGTAATATGGCTCAGTGCCCGACCCATGTATATTAAAAGTGCACCTATTTACAAACGCTAAGCTGTTGCTGAAATATGCTGATACAGGGTTAACAGCGTCTGAGCCCCAGCTCCTGGTTATTACATAAGTCGGTCGACATCGCTTGGGAAATTAGTATTTATTCAGCTTTCTGGGTTGCTTTTTCATGAACTAGCCTGGGGCCCGGGAGGCTGAATTTTAACCTCCTCGTAGCAACAAGTGTATCCCCAGGGCTTCAATTCATAGGCCGGGGCCGGGTGCGGGATGCCAGCTCCCGCCCACCCTCACCCCGGGACCGTGCATAGTGCAATTTCGACAGCTCCAGACTCCGACGCTGGCGGCGCTGAGCTATTCAGGGCGCGGGGCGCCCGGCCTGCTGCCGCGCCGCCCCCATCGGCTCCTCCCTCCCGCCCAGGAGCGCGAATGCGGCAGTTTCCCTCCCGGCGGCGGCAGCTGCGCGGCTGCTGCCTTATTCAGGTTGCGGGGCGGCGCTCCTTCCCCCCCCCCCCCCCACCCCTCCCCTCCCCTACACACACACACAAACAGACTCCCTAAAATGGCGCACACAGCTCGGACCCGTTTCCCAGCTCGGCCCTGGAAAAAATCAGGACGGTCGCGGTCGCTGGGCTCGGGAAAGGATTTAAAACACGGATTCGACGCCGCCTTGCCCGTCTCCGCCGCCATCGGCAAAAACCTCCACAAGTTCCACGACCTCTTCGGAGAAAGCAGCAGCAGTGAGGTAATTTTTTTTTGGAGGTGGGGGGGTGGGGGGGGAGGTGTTGAAATTAAAAAAAAAAATTCTGAGGTGAAAAAGGTGGAAATAAATGTGTGGGGATGAAGTATTTCCTGGGGGGGGATGAAGCTGGCATTGAGCAGCACCGGCCTGTCTGACAGATCTGACGTCCAGGGACCGAGAGGGGAGGTGGTCGAGTTTTTTTTTGGGCACACACAGCAATAAAAAAAATGAGTTTTTTCCCCTCAGGATTTCAATCCTAAAAGCAAGTTTTTTCCCCAAATAGGTTTCTCTTTTTAAAAAAAAAATCAAATATATAAAAATTGCCCTGAGCTGGAGTTGCAGCCCCGGCTCTTTTTTTGCATTTCTAATCACCTGTTTGGCGGGCTTTCCTCCAGCGACCGCCATCATGCTCATGATGGATGTAAATTCAGCCCGGTTTCTATCGCCCTTGCTCACCTCTTCAGCTCACTTACTTTCTGTACATATGTGCATTTTTTAAAAATTTGCACCATTACTTTCTTTGCATATATGCAAAGGTGCATTTTTTATTTGCCCCATGACTTTCTGTCTGTGCATTTTTTTATTTGCACATTTAGTTTTTTATGCAACTTAATTGCATTATTTGCAGCTTTTTAAAATACATATATTACAAAAAAAGAAAGACTGAAGAAGCTGGGGTTAGAGCAGAGAAGGTTCAGAGGAGATTTGATAGAGGTGTTCAAAAATCATGAGGGGTCTGGGCAGAGTAGACAGAGAAACTCTTCCCATTGGGGGAGGACACAGATTTAAGGTGATTGGCAGAAGGACCAAAGGCGACATGAAAAACTTTTTTATGCAGCGAGTGGTTATAATCTGGAATGCACTGCCTGTGGTGGAGGCAAATTCAACTGTGGCTTTCAAAAGGGAATTGGATAAATACCTGAAGGAAAAAAATGTGCCGGGCTACAGGGAAAGGGCAGGAGATTGGGACTAGCCGAAGTACTCTTGCAGAGAGCCGGGATGGGCCGAATGGCCTCCTTCTGTTTTGTAACCATTCTAGGAAACTACTAGGGCATTAATCAACTTTCTTTACAAGTTCATGGAGGGCAGGGGTGGTTGAGGAATAAGTCTCATTAACCGTGACTCTTTTGAATTGTCAGGGAGTAAAGTTTGCCTTTTTAATAATTTGGTGAATTCTCAGCAAACCTTTCATTTAACCACCACCCTCTGTGTGCTGTGTCCAGTATTTCAGGGCCTGAATGATTCATTCATTTTAGTATACTGTTATTACTCAGCTTGGAAAATCATTCAAACCTGAGTAATTTTGAGTGTCGTGGTTTAATAAAAATAGCCCCTAATGGCAATATATGAAAAGCACATTATTCCTAGCAAGTAGTTGTATTGAGTGGTTAGCACAGTACTGCAGGTACATAGAAACATAGAAGATAGGAGCAGGAGTAGGCCATTCGGCCCCTCGAGCCTGCTCCGCCATTTAATGAGATCATGGCTGATCATCCAAACTCCGTACCCTGTCCCTGCTTTCTCCCCATACCCCTTGATCCCTTTAGCCTTAAGAAATATATCCAACTCCTTCTTGAATATATTTAATGAATTGGCCTCAACTGCCCTCTGTGGCAGAGAATTCCACAGGTTCACCACTCTCTGGGTGAAGAAATTCCTCCTCATCTCAGTCCTAAATGGCTTACCCCTTATCCTTAGACTGTGACCCCTGGTTCTGGACTCTCCCGCCATCGGGAATATCCTTCCTGCATCTAGTCTGATAATTTTTTGCAGAAAGTGTGTCCTGTTGAATTACCACTTAATTACTGTACACAGAATTGTTTCTGGGGTTTTAAGAAGTATGGCTTCTGAATGTGCAGTACAGTTATTGCCCTTGTGAAAGGGCAACTTCTGCATCCTTGAACCTCCTGTGCCAGATCATAGATGTAGGGGTAGTTTGTGACAGATTATTAGTCTTTAGGAAGCAGCACTTACAAAATGGCAAGCATCAAAACCCTTTCCATGCTTAGCATGTAAACACTCAGCATATTTGCCTTGAGGTGCACAGATGGGTCTTTTTGGTATGTGTCTGTACCACAGTAACATTGAATTTCTTAAAACTTGTTCTGACATCAAAACTGCACAATTTTGATTTTATAAATTTGTATAATTCAGAGCTATTAATATAATTTATTAACTGCTATATTTGTGATTGAACCTTAATTAAAAATATGCCTTATATCTACTATCTACCCTCCCTTTAAAGAACAGGGTGATTTATAATATCTCCTACGACCTACTGTTGATGGAATCCCCCCCTATTTTCATTCTTTTGCAATAACTTCGACCTCTAAAGTGACACATGTGTGAATTAGGGTAAACTATCCCATATATTTCAAGCTTGAAATGAAATGAAGGCCAGTATGTCAGCAGTTGAACATTATGAAGATATTTCAAAAATGATTTTTTTTTTGTTAGCTAAGTAGATCAGGTGCAGAAACCCTCGTCTGCTTTTCCCACCCTTAATCCAGGAGCACTGGGACCAGTTGTATCATTTCTACAGCTATGGCTGAGATCCTCTAACTCAACACAGACCAGGGGTGGAACCTGGGACCTCCTTCATCTGTATGGGAACCATACCCAATGGCTGAACTCCTTGAACTATCAGGGGAGGTTTGAACATTAATTTGTTAAAAATTACACCCGCACCATCGAATATAATCATCAGTTTGACCAACTCATAAAATAAAACTTATTTTATGGATATTGTTGTGTTGCATTTATAAAGCTTTTGGATGCAGTTTTTCAAGACGATTGTTTTGATACCTCTGATAGTGAATGACCATTTAAAGATGATCAGTCATTGCAGATTTGAAACAGTTTATGCTTCAAATTTTTCTAAGGCTTTGGAGACCGTTTATATATAAAAAAAAAAAAAATGCTTTTTCTCACTGGAGCCCAATCCTACTGTTGTCTGATGTCCAGAGTCAGTGATCAGGAGCAGAAATCTAGGCTGATTTTATTTTTCTCTTTTTTTCCCGTCCCCCCCCCCCCACCCCTCGGTTGCTCAGCAATATTCGGGCCAATCGTAGCCACCTGAACTGTGTTGCTCTGGCTGCGATCAGCTCACTTGCCACGATACTGGCGATCAAACGTGGGACCGTTGGATCGGTACGGTGCGGCCCAACATTGGGCAGTCTATTGAATAGTTTGCCCACTAGGCTAGCTTTATTAAAAATGAAGTTGTGATTTCAGAAGATACAAATAGTATGTGAAATTAATACCCTTGTTCTCACTGAACCTTTTGCATTTTGACAGTGCATTTTAAAAATAACATTGATTTACCTTCTGTCCCAGTATTGATGCTGAAGTACTTTTCAATTAGGGCTCTATCTAAAGCTTCTGCTGCAGTGACTCGGGGATATTTCTTTTGAAAATTGAGATCAATTTATTGATCTGTAGTCAATATATTCTAGTTGTGCATGATGTAGTGAGTGGGCTTTTGTCATTTAATGCAGCAGTGCATTGGAGAGGGGAGTCTAGATTATTAATGTAATTATAGATGGTTTCATCAGTGTGTTAAGCTACTTCATTGACCACAGAATTCTTTGACATACCTCTCCCCAGGCACACTGCCCTTTTTTGGGAACAGCTACGGTTGTTCTCTAAATAGTGCAGCTTGACAAATAGATTCAATCTTGAGGTGAAACTTTGTTAAAACATGTTAAAACTTTTCACCCAGGAGTTGGCGATACGGAGCTAAAGATGAGGCACTCTGGCCTGTTGTAAGGTGCATGCCAGCCGAAGGGACTCTGTCCTTATATTGCCAATGTCTACATCCCTAACCCTTCTGATTACGGAAACTCAACTTCATTTTGAGTGAAGCTCTTCATGTTGGAGTCAGCATGGATCTGAGCAGGTGGGAAGTTGAGCAAGACTGGCCCAGGATAGAAGTGTTGCTCCATACTTTCAACAAGATAAAACCATTGGTTAAGCTCAAGGCAGAATTTCCAGTGAAACTTGAGTGTTCCCAAATGCAGTACCATATTTCATTACAACATGGGCTTGCACCTGACTTATTTGGTCATTTGCTAACACAGAAATGAACTGGTGAGTGTTGTTAATCTGCATGCTGAGCCATGGTATGTGCCCCACCCACTACTTGACACTCGAGGCCTTGCTAAGCTTGCATACACTAAATTACCGGGTTAAGAAACCAAATTGTGCCATAGCAGGCCACAATTTCAGAAATGTGTTCCATTCTTCAGAATGCCCCTGCCCAGTTCTCTCTCCGTTCTCCTAAAGGTGTTAACCTATTACGTTTGCCTCCAGGAGTGCCCTCTGGTACATCAGCCAACTGGCAGTTTTTCATAGTTGGACCTAGATGGGGAGTACCAGTAGGCTCCTTGACTGGAAGACATCACAGCTGTTTCTCCCCCCGCATCCTCCCCCCTCAGCTGTTTCTCCCCCCTCAGCTGTTTCACCCCCCCTCAGCTGATCCTCCCCCCTTCCCCCTCATCCTCCCCCCCCCCTCAGCTGTTTCTCCCCTCTCATCCTCCCCCCTCACTCTCTCCTTCCTCGCGCCACCCCCCCTTCAGTACCTTGCTCAAGTGCCCACTTTTCAGGTGTGAAGCTGGATGATGAGTGTTGGCAGAGTGTTTGGCCACAGGCGCATCACAGTAGAGCCTGATCTGTCCTTAGCTGACATTTACGCATGTGTTTTCCAGCAGGGGTGGCGGGCGGTCACTGGACAGCGATCAGGTTGGGAATGTTGGCTGATTTGCCCATTCCTAAGTCCAGTAATGCTATTGCTGTGGCTGAGATTAGAGATGTTGACTTCAGTGAGCAATAATGAAATGTTTTGCTATTGGTTTGATGGGAGGTGTCTTAACATTGGAAATAAAAAGGTATATAGCAGTTTTCATCTGTCCAGTCCCATGATATTAAGCAACAGTTTGAAATTGCAACATGAACTTCAGTATTGTCTGAAATGAATAACTGTCATTACTGCATAAGCGTTTTGTAATACATTTTAGACCATGTCGTATTTTGTTACATAGTACCTGATGTCTTGCAAACTTTTTGTGGCCATCTCCCCTTTACTCTTGCCCTGAAAGTGGTGACTAATGCTGGAGTATAGCTCTGAGTGTCCTTTGATACCTCTGCACTTACCTATTGATTAATGAGTTAAGAGTATTGATGGGTTATTTGATGGTGGAAGGTGGGCCTATCCTTATCCAGTGCCCCATGACTTGGCTCCTCCAGTAGAGGGAGCCATGTGTCTCTGTCTGTGTCTCATACTGAAGCTAATTGTTCTGACCTGCCTGAGATTGGGTAACTCGGCATAAACATGGCAGCTTTATAGTCTGCAAGGCTCAGTACCACACTACAAGGCATTTATGCACTCAACTATTGGGGAAAACCCCAATTCTGCAATAGGACTCCTCCCATGGAACTTTGTGAATGTTGAGCTGCCACAGTGTTAACTCAGTGAGAGTAATGAGACAGCAAGACCAATTTTTAGAACAGAAATAGGGTGCTTTCATTCTAAGCTTGACTGACTTATCTTGTTAAATTTCTATGACTGGCCTAAAACACGTGTTTTGGGGTAGTGAGGGTAACATTCATTTTATTTCTTTTGAGCCCCTCGCTGCATTCAATGTGACTCCTGTTTGAAAAAAGAAAGACTTGCATTTCTATAGCGCCTTTCGCGACCACCAGACGTCCCAAAGTGCTTTACAGCCAATGAAGTACTTTTTTTGTTTGAATCATAGAAAGTTACAGCATGGAAGGAGGCCATTTCGGCCCATCGTGTCCGCGCCGGCCAACAGAGCTATCCAGTCTAATCCCACTTCCCAGCTCTTGGTCCATAGCCCTGCAGGTTAGAGGTTGAAGTGTAGTCACTGTTGTAATGTAGGAAATGCTGCAGCCAATTTGTGCTCAGCAAGCTCCCACAAACAGCAATGTGATAATGACCAGATCATTTTTTTTAACTGTTGATTGAGGAATAAATATTGGCCAGGACACTGTGGATAACTCCCCTGCTCTTCTTCGAAATAGTGCATGGGATTTTTACGTCCACCTGAGAGAGCAGACGTGGCCTCGGTTTAACGTCTCGTCCAAAAGACGGCACCTCCGACAGTGCAGCACTCCCTCAGTACTGCACTGGAGTGTCAGCCTAGAATTATTTTGTGCTCCAGTCTCTGGAGTGAGACTTGAACCCACAACCTTCTGACTCAGGCGAGGGTGCAACCAACTGAGCCACTGGCTGACACTTTTGTGATAGAAAGTGTCAGCCTTGGCTTAGTGGTAGAGCTTATGCCTCTAAGTCAGAAGGTTGTGGATTCAAGCCCCATTCCAGAGATGAGCACATAATCTATTTTGTCACTTCAATACAGTACAGAGGGAATACTGTGCTCTCAGTGGTGCTGTTTTTCAGATTAAGCAGAGGCCCTACCTACCTGCTCAAGTGGACATAAGATCCAATGGCACTATTTGAAGATGAGCAGGGGAGTTCTCCTGCGGTTCTGGCCACCATTTCTCCCTTCACCAACATCATTAAAACAGATTAACATTTATCTCATTGCTCATTTCTGGGACTTTGCTGTGTGCACATGGGCTGGCACGTTTGCATACATTATAACACTGACCGACATCCGAAAGCAATTTGTTGACTTTGGAGCGTTTTGTGATTCCTGAGTAAGTGAAAGGTGCTGTATAAATGCAAGTTATCTTTTTTCCATCAAGGTGAACTATTTTCCACCATGGGCATCTGATTTCAGTATTGAGCACTTCAATTTTGGGTATAACACACTCCGAGGCAGAGTAAGGCTCCTTTTTAACATCTGTGCCATAACTCTCGCAGAAGAGTACCCCCTGCTGAATAAGTATCTGGTTAGAAATAGAGACAAGGGGATAAATGTAGACTGAAATGATCAAATACTCCTGAGCTGTTGTTTTGTGTGGGGGATGGAGGTTGTCATCAGTTGAGGAGTGGGGAGCAGGGCAGCATTTGTGCATAACTTTCCCTTAGAAGATTAAACTGGTGGAATAGAATCCATAGGTAGTACTTGGTCTGCAGAAAGAGCGGTCTGGATGGGCCCAATTGCCTTAAATCATTCCAAGCTTTCTTATGTCCGTTATTACATTAAACGATGAGTTGAGCTTGTCCACTTTTGATCTTGTATAGTAGGACCCTTCCACATGGCAGAAAGTGGAGATTTTCAACTAATTAGTCGGGGTTGGATTGAAACCCACATTCCAGAGTGAAAGACAACTATGTTGACCCACTGTGCTATATTTTCTCTCTCTAACTCTCCTCTCTCCTGAAGGTGGTGATTCATGCTGGTATAGTTTCATGGGAGATAGTGGCCCTCTCCTATCTCACCAAAGTTGAGAGTCTGGACAGCAGTGATGGGATGTTTAACAATGGAAGGTCGGAGGAAGAGCAGTGCGTTCGAGTAAATAGCAGAAGCACGTATTGTTTACTTCTTACACTTTTTTTTCTTTCCGCACCCCCCATCTCCCCTCAATAAAAACTGGAATGCTGAGGCCAGTCTGCGATATGGTGATTTAATAGAGACCAATTATTGGTCATAGAATCTTCTTGGCCTGTACAACTCCGTACCATACCGTATGGTGCATTGACCCACAGAGATATGAGGGCTGCATATTCACATATAGGTTAAACCTATGTGATGCACAGGGTTTAAAAAAAATGGTGGTCTTACTGCACAAGGATGCAGCAGTTTTACTGCTTGACTCATAGAAGGAGGTGCTTTTTTTTTAGTAGCGTGTGGTGTCCTAGAGTAGTGTTGCACCATAAGACATTGTGTTATGTTTTGAGATTGTACCAAATTCACAAAGTATACAAAATGTGCAGTACAACAGAATGGGGTGAAGACAGGATTGCAATCGAGAGAGATGATTATAATGAACTCAGCTATGCGCAGCTGACGAGCCTAAAATGAGAGTTACAATTTGCAGAAGCATCTGAACTAAAACGCGTTAAATCCTAGTGCAAAATAAATGAATGCAGTACATATGCAAAAGTAATATGTGCCTAGTAGGCTTGCGAACTAATTTACACATTCTACTACACAAAGCCAGCAGCGGGCGTTCAGGTCCAACCTGTCGGATGGCAGAAGCTGCACAAGCTCACCTGGAGCACTAGAGATGACAGTAAAAAGGGTTGTGCTCTTTTTATAAAGTAAATTGTGAAGTTTTACTTGGAGCTGGTGCACCTGGTCACAGCCTATGTCTCTTTTGACACGGCGTGCTTGGCCAGCTGTCTGGGCAGCAGCAGCCGCATAGCGGCCCGAATCTCCTTGGAGCCAATGGTTGAACCCTTGCTGTAATGGGCTAGGCGGGAAGCTTCACCTACTACGTGCTCGAAAATATCATTCACTAAAGAGATTGTGATGCACATGGCCTTGCAGGGGATGCCAGTGTCAGGGTGAACCTGCCTTATCACTTTGAAATGTAGAGCGAGTAACTCGCCTTCCTCGACCTTCTCTGCCTTTTGCATCCCTTTGCTGTGACTAGTCATGGTTTTCTTGGCGCCCTTCTTGGGTGCTGGCTTCCGCACCTCTGGCATCGCCACATTCACTTTCAGATACAAAATGCAGTGACAGAAAGACCTGTCATAGTGTTCAGATCCTTTGATGTTTCATCGTCTGCTTGGTAATGAAATTTTGTGGTGCCAAGATTTTGAATCTAGACTCTTAATCAGCTGTGTATTGTAATATCTGATCTGTACCATGTGTATTTGTTTGTGCTTTTGACTTGTACATTAAATTTTACAGTAAAAAGTGGTCCATCTAGTGGATGGTAATTAATGCTGCATATTTCTGCTTACTCAATCTGCTCCATGGTCTTTACACTTTTTTTCTCCTCTAGCGAAGGCAACAAGGTACAATTCCATAGTAGTCCAAACTTGCCCATCTGGTTATTTTTCCTGTGTTCTTGGCGAGTGACTGTCTACTTGGTGAGGGGAATCAGCCGAGCCTGGTCCTGCCCACACCCACGCACTGTCTAGCAAAGGTTACTGGACTGGAGCAGAATCCTTTGCTGATTTTGATTCCCCCCCCCCCCCCCCCCCCCCCCGGTCCTGAGCCCGTGGGTGCTGAGACCAACTGTAGGACCACCACAGCTGTCGTAGCTGAGCACAGTACGTCAGCATGGACCAGACTAATATTCTGTATGTCAGACCTTAAAATTCAACTCTGGATGTGCGGGGGTTCTTACTTTCAGGTGGTAGCTCTCTCCCCTCTGTCAGAAAGTTGTGGGTTCCATCCCACTCTAGAGACACTTGAGTACAAACATCTAGGCTGACACACCCAGTGCAGTACTGAGGGAGTGCTTATCACATTGCTGTTGGTGGGAGAGGAGAGGGGGGAGGAGAGGGGGGAGGAGAGAGGGGGGGGAGAG